>NC_086102.1:64273592-64575478 GCF_963921235.1 Mobula hypostoma | reverse complement strand
AGATTATTGGAAAAATGGTGTCCATTGATCCTAAATTATTTATTCTGAATATTTATCCAAAGGACTTTGTAACCTCCAAAAATGTAAGGTCTCTGCTTAATATTTGTTTTTTTGGAAGCCAAACGTTCATGCAAGAAACCAATAACCAGTGGACTCTCACAATGGCTGAAAGGAAAGACTTCTTATCTTGCGCTAGAAAAGATAAGCTACATCACAAAAATCAAACTTGGCAAATTTCAGAAAATTTGGGACACTTTCTACAAGTTTCTGCATTTTCTACAATATTCAGGATGATGAAAGTAACAAACTGAATTGACTGCTTTTTAAAAGGCAAGGTGTTTGCTTTTTTGTGTGTGTTTTTTTTACTTTTGATTTCTCATGTATTTTGTTTTTTCCTTTTCTTTAACTTTGTTGTACTTTCAAACCTATGGATGATCTAATGTTTTTTCTCATTCTGTAAAAGCAATAAAGAGGTGTTTAAAAAAATAAAGAGACAAGAAAAGATTGATGCACATTTGCTAAAATACTCTTAACTTTATTCTTCATATTGACTGGACAAATCAAATCGGTGAAGGCAGTTTTGAAAATGACTGGGACAGCATTTTCAGAATGATAAGATATGGAAGAAACTTGGGGGGGGGTGCAGTTTATCTTCAACTTTACCCATGTGTTATGAGATAGGGATAATTAGTAACCTAACAAGGAATCCTTTGGGGAAATGTAATCACAAGAAGACTGTTTTTTTGCTGTTTGAGAGAGACACAGTCCACTCAGAAAGACTGTCAAGTTGGATGGAAGTTTGAAGTCTATAGCATCACAAGAGTCACCTTGGTCAGGGTTGATTGGAAAATGACATTGAATGGAATGATTAGAAGATTGGTTAGTAGGTAAACAATGGCAAGCACATTTGAATTATTTCAAAATTTTCAATCAGCATTCATTCAGCTGAAAAGTAAATCCACAAGTAGAGTAACTTATTCATAAATAACTAAGGAGGTTAGAATAAAACTAATTTAAAATAGATTCTTAATGTTTCCAGAAAAATGATAAGGCCAAAGAAAAGTTTTAGAAAGCAACAGAAAGATGGATGACTACAATAAAGTAATGAAAACGTAAAATAATGCAAGAGATTTTTGCACCAGCATAAAAATAAGAGAGTGGCAAAACAAAGTGATCTCAGAAGTAAACAGGAAAATGATTATGGGAAATGAAAAACAGTCTAGATGTTGAAAAATTGTTTTGTGTCCCTCTCAGCCGAGACGTGATAAATTTAGTGGAAATGGAGGGGAACCAGAGTTCTGAAGAGGAGTGAGGAGCATGCAATCATTAAAATTACAGGCAATCCCAATATTATGCGAGAGGAAGAATTGAGGCATCCCTAGAGATTAGTCCATATTACCTATCCCCATAACGTGAAGCTATGTTATCTGTGCATGCAGAGAAAAAGGTTGGCAACCTTCCAACAATCCGTAGGATTAGCATTCTCTTGTATTGCTTTCTAAATGTATTGTGTTTTGGTATTTTCCAAGGCCAATAGAGTGAACATTAAACTAACTTTAAAATCAATCTAAGTTCAGTAATTTTTCTTTAAATTTTTACATTCAAAAATATATCACTGTTACCGTTTCTGACCACTTCCCCTTTGTTTAATATAGATCGAACAACTGGATTTTCATCTTCCTCTTATTTAGTAATTGCCTCTGTTACACAACTTCATAAAACTGTTTCGTTCTGCCTGAAGGTAAGCAAGTCATTTGATTTTTCTGAACGATTTGAAATTTTTTGGAAAATATCCACCAACTTTATGATTGGGATTCATTGCTCATCAATTAAAATGCTCAGAGGTATTTTCACCATGTTATAAAACATATGTTCTCCAACATTGACAATGAGAATGCATATGCAATAAGCACATCATTATATTGATAACTAATGTTTTCTGCAAGCATTTTTGACAAAACAGCAATCAGTAATTTTATATTTTTTGTGTTTGTAGATTCTAAACTGCAAGCTCAAATTCTCAAGGAGTTATACTTAGAAAATATGCTCTCAATGCAAACAGTTCACTTATAATGAAAGGGAAAGTTGACATAGATAGTTATTTGATATTAAGATAATAATCACATTTTTTAAAGCTTAGATCTTGCTATAGTTTAATTGTACAGGTCCCCACCCCAGCTTCCGAACATTCGTCTTCCGCATGATGTGTATATACAAATGAGTGCTTAGGAAACAACAAGAAGGATTGGCCAGTGATTACAGGCCTTCAGGCAGCTCCTGCTTCTGTTTTGTGGGAACCTGGTTTGATGCCGTATTTCTAACATGAATTGTTTAGGTTATGAATAACTCAGAGGGATAGAACTGTGCCATAAGCTGAGCTGACTTGTATAATGATTTAGGATTCAGCAATACCAGTGAAGTTCTTACTCAATGGCAAATATTTTGAATCCATATTCTTCCACTACAACACTTTATTCGAAAAAGCATCACGTAATTAACCTGCAATAAGACCTGCTCTTGAAATGTTTGCATATAACCCTAGCAACTGCTGTTGCAGTCTTATATCAATGTAACGACTTTAAGTGGGGATTTATCAAAACCAGAATCATATTTATTTTCATTGACATATATTATGAATTTTATTTTTGTGACAGAAGTACAATGTAAGACATAACTTGTGATGAATATAGCTTGTAATGAATGAAAAAATGAATTAATTTATATAAGTAAAAGAATAAACACCTCAAAAAAATAGTGAAGCGGTGCTCATGGGTTCGTAACTTTCAAACTTCCCAGTAATGGAAAGGGACAAAGGTCTTAATTTACACCAACTTGCTAAAAAAAAAACATTTCTTTTCAATCAGATTGTTAGGGGAGGGAGACAGAGAAAATAATTTCAGTGAGGATATTTGATTTGCGGGAGTTCTTTAAGTAAAAAACAATATTCTACAGTATTATTTTATTGCATTTTTGCTCAATTGAAAATTACAATATTGCATAGTGATTTTCATTTCATAAAGTAATTTGTTTGGCATACTTTAGATCTGATTTTACCATCTGGTTTCAGTTTAACAGCTGGCAAACTGTTGTATTTAGAAACTGTGTGTGACTCGTGTCTTCAGAATAACATTGGTCCCACAACTTAATGATGAGCTGTTCTCTCTGTGTCATCATATGTCATCAGGGACTTAAGCCTCAGTTACCCACACTGAAATTAGCTGGTGGCTAATGAAAGGGATTGATAAGATAGAAGCAGGAAAGTTGTTTCCACTGGTAGGTGAGACTAGAACTAGGAGACATAGCCTCAAGATTCACGGGAGTAAATTTAGAATTGAGATGAGGAAGAACTGCTTTTCCCAAAGTGTGATGAATTCTCTGCCCAATGAAGCTGTGGAGACTACCTCAGTAAATATAGTTAAGACAAGATTGGATAGTTTTTTGCATAGAAGGAGAGTTAAGGGTAATGGGGAAAAGGAAGTAGGTGGCGATAAGTCCATGGTCAGATCAGCATTGAATGGCGGAGCAGGCTCGATGGGCCAGATGGCCTGCTCCTGCTCCTATTTATTATGTTCTTCTGTTCTTATACAAATAAATAAGCAAGCATAAAATGTTAAACTACAAGAAAGATGATAATTTAGACTCTAATCCAACAAGAAGTAGTAGAAATCATCCGTTGAAGGTCAGATTAAATACCTTCAATGATGTTCCAGATTAAATACCTTGTTAAATACCTCCAAAAATATCAGTTAATATACCAGAAAGATATCCCCTAGAGTCATGAATTAAGTGCACATTTATGAACTTTCATCTACAGTCTTCCAATCTCATAATATACACTCCTTTAGCAATCAATGCGGGGACCATTGTGTCATATACAGACATGACTTGATAGAGAATATAGATGGTTTGATTTGTAACTTTACTGACAACACAAGAATGGTTGAGTAGGAGATAGGGATGAAGATTGTGAAAGGATACTAAGGAACACAGACCAATTGGAAAATTGTGTGGAGTGGAGACAGGTGGAATTAAATACAGGCCATTGTGAGGTAATGCATTTTGGGTCTTTATGTACTCACAGAAGATTTACACATCTTTCAGTTCAAGATGTTACTTTTAATCTTTTCTTAACTTGGAAGCCACTGAAGAATTCTGGGCAGGACGGATTTAATATCCAAACTGGTCGTCACCAACTAATTTCACTGTGTAGTACTTCGGTAAGGGTTCAGTCCCTGATTCCATAAGAAACTGTCCATCACTTAGTAGTGGGACCAATGTTGACTTGAAGTAATCAATCATACATCAGTTTTAAAATGATTTGGACAGGTATTTGTTTAGGAAATGAGTAGGTGGGTATGAATCCAATGAAGGCAAATGATAGGCATCACAGTCAGCATGGATGAGTTGGGCTGAAGGGCCTGTTTGTAGGCTGCACAATTCTATTACTTTATCTCTTATAAAAAAGTTATTTATTAATTTTGCATAATACAAGTAAGTGTGTTTTTGACTGTCATGGAATCAGATACAAGGTGTCATTGACTTTAATGTACTGTACATATTTGTTTCATGAGCTTCAGCAATATTCTTTATGGAAATAGTGCGGATACAGGGGAGGAAATTTAGATAACAAATCTCTATCAATTGAAATGTCTGTCTGGGCAAGATGCTGGAATTTCTCAGTTGGAAAGTCCCTTCAGCTGTTACTTTTGTGAACAAATTTATACTAATCATATTTAATTTAATTATCTCAATCATCATTCTTTTATTTTTCTCAGAGGAGCTCTCTATTTGCAGAATGGCACCATATTTATCTGCTGTAATGCAGTTACTGTACCGCTTGAGTTATAATTTATAAATACTTTATGATATTTCCAGAAAAAAAATGCATAGTTCCAAAATGCTCCTTGCCTTCTACTAATTAGCAAGTAATTGGATGCAGGAGAATGATCAAACTTCAAAACCATGTCACTTAGAAAAACTTTACTCTGGAAAAAAGTTGGGATATTTTTGTGGCACAAATAGCCTATGTTAATTTAAGATGAGGTAATCTTACTCTGTGACAAGAAGGATCAAAATAAATATCACTTGTGATGCTGAGAGCCCTCATTAATACAGTAGGTCTGACCTTAATAAATTATTACCATAAAGGGATTAAAATCTGAATAAAATCACTTTCTGAGTTTGAAAAAGGTTGCTTATTGTGAAAATGTGTCAAGGCCTATGGCTGAATTAACTAGGGGACACAGGCCAAGGCAGTAATTGAAAAGTGAATGCTTTAATTCATACAAGGGATGTTGATCACGCAGTTACCTTATCAGTTTGTGTATTTATTTATATTTTGACTGGTGATAAAATTCAGGAAGAAAATTTCCTTTCTCTTAAAGGCTTTAATCAAGGTCTTGGTGTCCTTTGTACATCGGAAACAACAGCTATCACACGTGAGCAGGAGAAATGACAATTGTTCCTTTACTGTTTACCGAGAATTAATATTCTCTCATTCAATGTCTTCATATCCAAAACTCACAAATAAATCCTGTCAGTCACCATGTAAAATATACTTTGAAGGCCAAAACAATGGCAAATTTGTAAAAAAGAAATTGGTGGAAGTACTGGTTTATATTTCTTGGAGAGATAGAGCACATACAGACCTTTTAGCCTACCAAGTCCATATTGACCATTTTCATACTGATCCTATTGTGATGGATATTCAGTGTCCAGGGCCGGGGGCTCTTTTGCCAAACTCAGCTTTCTAACATAGCAGCTGACACTTGCAGAGATCAAAGAGTTGTTTTTAAGCAAGTTAAATTTCAAACCAATATTCTTTGTTTAGCTTCTTGACATAAATGGGAGCCAGTCTTCAGTTTTTAACGTGCAAGCAATAACCAGTTTGTAGTTAAAAGGACAGCTTTGCAAACAAAAGCACTCTATAGAACCCAGTCTGTGGCCCACAGCATAAAGCTGGCTGCTAGAGATGCAGTGTAAGACAATGGGGTTATGTTAAGTTCAAGTCATATGCAGCACAAGGCATATATAACACATATAAAATTGCAAGTAAACATATAGTCACAAAAAATATATAGCCCAAGTAACTGAATGACATCTCCTGTAAATTGATGATGCACGGGTATTATCGGTAAGAACAAGTAGCTTTCAGCGGTCTGCAGATGAACTTACACATGCACGCATGCACACAGTCCTGCTTGTCATTCCACCAATCAAACACTGGAAGGCACCACCAATGTGAGGGGCCAATCCCCAACTCAGCATGGATGCTGTGTTACACCACCTCCTGCCTCCCCTCTCCTGGACTGCTGTAACAGGCAAGTCTGTGGCTTGAGGCCTAGACCTCACTGCAACCAAGGTAGCACAGCTCTCTTGCCACCTGTCTCCAATAAACAAGGACAATGGATTTGCAGTAGGAAGCGTCCAAACCACCACTCACTGATTCACCGACTCCAATGCCTTCCCGTAGCAGGCAGTAACATGGTCCACACCAAGTCCAGATATTCTAGCTCCTCTGCCAATGAGGAGCTCACTGGAAGTGTAGACCTGGAGACTTGAAGTTCTTAATGTTCAGTATTATCTTGTGCTCATAAAAAAGACATTTGAAATAGACAAAAACGCTTGTGGTTGGAACCTGAGAGGCTGTTGTGTCCAAACGCAACGCCACCTTATCAGAAGTTAATTGGGCTTGTATTGGCTAAGTTACTTAGTTCAAGGAAAGTTGCAGACTAGAATAATACTATCAATCATTTAGTACATCAAATAGCCGATCTATCAATAGTTGGGAGATTTGTGCATTCAGAGGGTCACCGCAAATACCATTAATTTTGGACAATCTACATCAGGGGTGCATGAAAAGAGTTACTTTTTAATCAGGGCGGCGATTGAGATTTTTAAGGCAGAGTTTTGTGGCAGTTTTTCTGTTCAATCAATCAGCAAGTGGCAGTGCATAAGAAGAGCTACATTTCAGTCAGGACTGCATTCAAGATTTGAAAAGCAGAGCTTTGAGCCAGTTATCTCTGAGCTGGACAACCCACATTAGGGGCACGTGAAAAGAGTTACTTTTTAATCAGGGCAGCGATCAAGAATTTGAAGGCAGAGTTTTGCGACAGTTGTCTTGAATTGAAGAGTGACCAATCAACAAGAGGGATTCATTAGAAAGGGCCGATAAGAATAATTCAAGTGCAAGCAGAGTGGCCATTCTTTTGAGTGTGCCAGTTGTTAGAATTGCTTTGGCTCATTAGGCTGAGGTGACATCAAGCTTGGGTGAGGTAGATTGTTTTGTAAGTTACTCTCTCTCTGTTCTATTTGTTCATTCCTCATCTATTAGTGCATTGTATAGTGAGAATGGCTCCAGGGTCAGTGTTTTGTACTGTGTGTTGGAAGTGGGAAGTCAGAGACGTCCAGTCTCCCAGATAAACACCTCTGCGCCAAGAGCACCAAGCTGCAGCTCCTGAGAGAAGGAACTGGAGCTCCAGCTTAACAACTTTTGACTCATTCGGGAGAATGAGGAGGTGATAGACAAGAGCTACAGGGAGATAGTTACCCCTAGCTTGCAGGAGGTAAGTCAGGAGAAAGAGGGGAAGTGCACAGCCAGTAAAGAGTATACCTGTGGCTGTTCCTCTCGATAATAAGTATACAACTTTAGATACTATTGAGGGGGATGACCTACCGGGAGGGAGCCACAGTGACTGGGTCTCTGGCACTGAGTCTGGTGCTGTGGCTCAGAAGAGCAGAGGGGTGAAGAGGACTGCAGTGTCAATAGGAGATTCCTTAGTCAGAGGAACAGAGACAAGGTTCTATGGGCGCGATACAGACACCCGGATGGTAAATTGCCTCCCTGGTGCCAGGATCAAGGATGTCTCGGATTGGGTCCATGGCATTCTTGAAGGTGAGCACCAATGACATAGGTAGACAAGCTGAGGAGGTCTTGAAGAGAGATTTTTAGGGAAATAGGTAGAAAGCTGAGAAACAGAACTTCCAGGATAGTAATCTCTGGATTGCTGCCTGTACCACATGCCAGTGAGGGTAAGAATAGGATGATTTGGCAGATGAGTGCGTGACTGAGGAAGTGTTGCAGGGGGCAGGGGCTCAGATTTATGGATTGTTGAGATGTCTTCTGGAGAGTGTATGAACTGTACAAAATCAATGGGTTACATCTGAACCTTTGGAGGTCCAATATCCTTGATATGACGTAGTTGATTCACAAACAGAGGCAATGTTTAGTGAGACTACTAGCAAGGAGGGCTGGTGACAGGGTAAAATTGCAGTCAACAGGATGAATTGCAACATAAAAGGTAAAAAAATGAAATTAAATCATTAGAGAGAGGTGATGTAGGGTCAGAAAGTGTAATTGTTGTTAATAGAGCTAAGGAACTGCAACAGTAAAAAGACATCGATGGGAGTTATATACAGACCCTCAAACAACAGTAAGGATTGGTCTACAAGCTACAACAGGAAATAGAAAATGCAAGCAAAAAGGCAATGTTACAATAGTCCTGGGGGATTTCAATATGCAGGTAGATTGGGAAAATCAGGTTGGTGTAGGTCATTTCTAGAATGCCTAGGAGCTGGCTTTTTAGAACAGCTTGTGGTTGAGCCTACTAGGGGATCAGCAATTCTTGTTTGGATGTTGTGTAATGAACCAGAATTGATTAGATAGCTTAAGGTAAAAGAACCCTTAGGGGTAAGGGATCGTAATATGATCGAATTCACCATGAAATTTGAGAAGGTGAAGCTAAAGTCAGATGTATCAGTATTACTGTAGTGTAAAGGGGAGTACAGAAGTCTGAGAGTGGAGTTGGCCAGAACTGATTGGAAAAGAACACTGACAGGGTTGAAGGTTGGAAGCAATTTGGAAGGCACAGGATATACACATCCCAAAGATGAAGAATTATTCTAAATGCAAAATGACACAATCATGCCTAACAAGGGAGGTCAAAGCCAACATAACAGCCAAAGAGGGCATATAATAGAGCAAAAATTAGTGGGAAGTTAGGGGATTGAAAAGGATTTAAATAGCAACAGAAGGCAACTAAAAAGTCATTAAGAAGGTAAAGATGAAATACAAAAGTAGGCTAGCCAATAATATTAAAGAGGATACCAAAAATCACTTCAGATACATAAAGTGTAAAATAGAGGTGAGAGTGGACTGATGAAAAACAATGCTGAAGAGGTGGTAATGGGAAATGACCAATGAACTGAATAAGCATTTTGCATTAGTCTTCACTGTGGAAGACACTAGCAGTATGGTAAAAGTTTTTGGTGTCAGTGGTTATGAAGTGTGTGAAGTTACCATTACTAGAGAGAAGGTTCTTGGGAAGCTGAAAGGTCTGAAGTAGATAAGTCACCTGGACCAGATGGTGTACACCCAGTGTTCTGAAAGAGGTGGCTGAAGAAATTGTGGAAACATTAGCAATGATCTTTCAAGAGTCACTAGATTCTGGAATGGTTCTGGAAGACTGGAAAATTGCGAATGTCACTTCATTCTTCAAGAAGGGAGAGAGACAGAAGAAAGGAAATTATAGGCCAGTTAGTCTGACCTCAGTGGTTGGGAAGATGTTGGAGACAATTTTTAAGATGTGGTTTTGGGATACTTGGAGGCACATGATAAAATGGGCAGCATGGTTTCCTCAAGGGAAAATCGTGCTTGACAAATCTGTTGGAATCTTTGAAGAAATAACAAGCAGGATAGACAAAAGAGAGTCGATTGATGTTGTGTACTTGGATTTTCAGAAGGTGTTTGTCAAGGTGCCACACATGAGGCTACATAACAAACTACAGGCTGATGCTATTACAGGAAACATTCTAGCATGGAAAAAGCCCTGGCTGATTGGCAGGAGGCAAAGACTGGAATGAACGGAGCCTTTTCTGGTTGGCTGCCGGTGGCTAGTGGTATTCCACAGGGGTCTGTGTTGGGACCAATTCTTTTTACGTTATATGTCAATGATTTGGATGATAGAATTGATGACTTTATTGCAAAGTTTGCAGACGATACAAAGATAGGTGGAGAGAGTTTTGGGGAAATAGGGAGGCTACAGTAGAACTTAAACAGATTAGGTGAATGGGGAAAGAAGTGGCAGATGGAATAAATTGTCAGGAAGTGTATGCTCATGCACTTTGGTGGAAGAATTGAAAGGGTGGACTATTTTCTAAATGAAGAACAAATACAAAAATCTGAGGTAGGAAGGGATTTGGGAGTCCTTGTGCAGGATTCCGTAAAGGTTAACTTGCAGCTTCAGTCTGTGATGAAGAAGGCAAATGTGATGTTAGCATTCATTTCAAGAGGACTAGAATATAAAACCAAGGATGTAATGTTGAGACCTTATAAAACATAGGTGAGGTCTGACTTGGAGTATTGGTGGTTCTCGGCCGGTATTCACTGGAATTTAAAGAAGTGAAGGGTGACCTCATTGAAACCTATTCAATGGTGAAAGGCCTTAACAGAGTGAATGTGGAAAGGATATTTCCTATGGTGGGAGTGTCTAAGACTAGCCGATACAGCCTCAACATCCTTTTTGAATGAAGATTAGGAAGAATTTTTGAATTCTTTTTTGAATGAAGATTAGGAGAAATTTCTTCAGCCAGAGAGTCATGAATCTGTGGAATTCATTGCCACAGGCAGCTGGGGAGGCCAAGTCTTTATGTATATTTAAGACAGACATTGAAAGGTTCTTGATTGGTCAGGGCATGAAGGGATCTGGGGGCAAGACAGAAGATTGGGGCTGAGAGAAAAGTTGGATCATTCATGATAAAATGGTGGAGCAGACTCGATGGGCCAAATGGCCTAATTTTGCTTCTGTATCTTGTGGTCTAATTTTGTGTATTTGGGAACTCTGTCACCAGAAGCTTTTAGAGTAGCTGTGCGGAAAGGTTTCTGAAAAAATTATCATGTGTGTAAAGTCACCCTAGTGGCAAAAAATCCAATATAAATGAGAGCGAGCAGTCAGGTTTGTTAAGAATGATCAAGGAGCATCAGGAAGAATGATAGAAAGACAGGGTGAACTAGAATCCATTCCTCGGCCTACAATTTCTGCAATGGTTAACTCATTTATCTGCAACTTGTTGGAAATTCTTTGTGGTTTAGAAATCATTTGTAATTTGAAAATCTCTTGTGAGTTTGAAATGTGTTTTAAGAATTCTATCTAAAATTAAATGTATATTGTAGGTTTTTGCAAATAAAACAAAGTGAGGCATTTTATGTTAATGAATCCAGTAACACATTTTATTGAACTCTAAAAGCTACACACAAAAATGCACTAAAACTCTTTACATAATAATGTCATCACATCAGACGAGACTCTTAAAGTGAGACCCCAACTCAATGTTGGTGGTTGTAAATTATGTTTGTTTCTCGCAATTACAAATGTACATTACTCTGCAGTATCACTAAGTATAAATGATTTATGTTTAAACTATTCCTCCTTGGTATGGAAGGAGGATCCACTGCTCAGATAGGGGACATTAGCAACTAACCTAGCAGTGGAGAACAAAAAGAGAAGTAATCTAGCCTTTGGAGAATAGGTGGCTACAGCATATCATATAAGGATGTTGCCGGGTCTAGAAGACCTGAGTTATATGGAAAGATTGAATAGGTCGGGACTTTATTCCTTGGAACATAGAAGACCGAGAGCAGATTTGATGGAAGTATACAAAATGATGAGGGGTATAGATAGGGTAAATGCAAGCCAGCTTTTTACACTGAGGTTGGGTGAGACTATAACTGATGTTCCTGAGTTAAGTAAGGGTAAAAGGTGAAAATTTTAAGGGGACCGTGAGAGGAAATTTCTTCCCTGAGAGGGTTGTGAGAGTGTGGAATAAGCTACTGGTGCACGTCGTGTATGCAAGCTTGATTTCAATGTTTAAGAGAAGTTTGGATAGGTACATGGATAATAGTGGTATGGATCCAGTGCAGGTAAATGGGAGTAGGCAGATTAAATGGTTTGGCATGGACTATATGGGCTGAAGGGCCTGTTTCTATGCTGTACTTTACTACAACTCTATGATTTCAATGCTAAAGTCTGATATTATTCAAGGCGATAAAGTAGGGGAGCCGAGAGGGAAAATTAAAATTGTAGTAGGCATAATGGAAATGAAGTAGAATGCACAATATATAAAGTTCCTGTACAGATGTATGAGATCAAGCAAATAATAGAAGTAGCTCTTGTCCTTACCTACCACCCCATGAGCCTCCGGATCCAACATAACATCCTTCACAACTTTTGCCATCTCCAAAGGGATCCTACCACCAAACAAATCTTTACCTCCCCACCTCTCTCTGCTTTCTCCAGGGATCACACCCTACATGATTCCCTTATCCAATCATCTCTCCCTACTAATCTCCCTCCCGGCACTTAGCTCTGCAAGTGGCCAAAGTGTTACACCTGCCCATTCAGCTCCTCCCTCATCTCCATTCAGGGCCCCAAACAGCCCTTCCAGGTGAGGGAATTCTTTACCTGCAAATCTGCCGGGGCTGTCTATTGTGTCTAGTGCACCTGATACAGCCCCCTCTAGCTCTGAGACCCATTGGAAATTGGGGGACCACTTCAGTGAGCACCTCCTTTTCATCCACCAAGAGTGGAACTTCCTACTAGCCAAATATTTTAATTCCAATTCCCATTCTCATTCTGACATGTCAGTCCATGCCCTCCTCTTGTGCTAAGATGAGGCCACCCTCAGTGTGCAGGAGCAACACTTTATATTCTATCTGGACAGGCTCCGACCTTATGGCATGAATATTGATTCCTCCATTTGGTAAAAAAAAATCCCTCCCTCTTCCCCTCTTCTATTCCCCACTCTGGCCACTTTCCTCTTTTCACCTGCTTATCACTTCCCCCTGGGTCCCCTCCTCCTTTCCTTTCTCCTATGGTCGATTCTCTTCTCCTATCAGATTCCTTCTTACCCAGCCCTTTATCTTTCCTATCCACCTGGTTTCACCCAGTGCCTTCTCGCTAGCCTCCTTCCCCTCTCCCCACCTTTTTATTCTGGCATCTTCCCTCTTCCTTTCCAGTCCTGAAATGTCAATTACTTATTCATTTCCTGATCTGCTGAGGTACTCCAGCATTTTGAGTGTATTGAATAGATGTAGACAGAAGTAGCTGTTGTCTTTATGTCAGCTTACCCCAGATTGCACTAAACTAGCACTTCTAATAGGAACACTGGATGCTTCCTGTTGGATTTGTATTATAAGCAAACCAACAACTGATAGAACATAGAACATAGAATAGTACAGCACAGTACAGGCCCTTTGGCCCACAATGTTGTGCCGACCCTCAAACCCTGCCTCCCATATAAGCTCCCACCTTAAATTTCTCCATATACCTGTCTAGTAGTCTCTTAAACTTCACTAGTGCATCTGCCTCCATCACTGACTCAGGCAGTGCATTCCATGCACCAACCACTCTCTGAGTAAAAAACCTTCCTCTAATATCCCCCTTGAACTTCCCACCCCTTACCTTAAAGCCATGTCCTCTTGCATTGAGCAGTGATGCCCTGGGGAAGAGGCGCTGGCTATCCACTCTATCTATTCTCTTATTATCTTGTACACCTCTATCATGTCTCCTCTCATCCTCCTTAACTCCAAAGAGTAAAGCCCTAGCTCCCTTAATCTCTGATCATAATGCATACTCTCTAAACCAGGCAGCATCCTGGTAAATCTCCCCTGTACCCTTTCCAATGCTTCCACATCCTTCCTATAGTGAGGCAACCAGAACTGGACACAGTACTCCAAGTGTGGCCTAACCAGTTTTATAGAGCTGCATCATTACATCGCGACTCTTAAACTCTATCCCTCGACTTATGAAAGCTAACACCCCATAAGCTTTCTTAACTACCCTATCCACCTGTGAGGCAACCTTCAGGGATCTGTGAACATGTACCCCCAGATCCCTCTGCTCCTCCACATGATCAAGTATCCTACCATTTACTTTGTACTCTGCCTTGGAGTTTGTCCTTCCAAAGTGTACCACTTCACACTTCTCCAGGTTCAACGCCATCTGCCACTTCTCAGCCCACTTCTGTATCCTGTCAATGTCTCTCTGCAATCTTTGACAATCCTCTACACTATCTACAACACCACCAACCTTTGTGTCGTCTGCAAACTTGCCAACCACCCTTCTACCCCCACATCCAGGTCATTAATAAAAATCACGAAAAGTAGAGGTCCCAGAACAGATCCTTGTGGGACACCACTAGTCACAATCCTCCAATCTGAATGTACTCCCTCCACCACAATCCTCTGCCTTCTGCAGGCAAGCCAATTCTGAATCCACCTGGCCAAACTTCCCTGGATCCCATGCCTTCTGACTTTCTGAATAAGCCTACCATGTCAAATGCCTTACTAAAATCCATATAGATCACATCCACTGCACTACCCTCATCTATGTGCCTGGTCACCTCCTCAAACAACTCTATCAGGCTTGTTAGACACGATCTGCCCTTCACAAAGCCATGCTGACTGTCCCTGTTCAGACCATGATTCTCTAAATGCCCATAGATCCTATCTCTAAGAATCTTTTTCAACAGCTTTCCCACCACAGACATAAGGCTCACTGTTCTATAATTACCCGGACTATCCCTACTACCTTTTTTGAACAAGGGGACAACATTCGCCTCCCTCCAGTCCTCTGGTACCATTCCCGTGGACAATGAGGACATAAAGATCCTAGCCAGAGGCTCAGCAATCTCTTCCCTCGCCTCGTGGAGCAGTCTGGGGAATATTCCGTCAGGCCCCGGGGACTTATCAGTCCTAATGTATTTTAACAACTCCAATATCTCCTCTCCCTTAATATCAACATACTCCAGAACATCAACCTCACTCATATTGTCCTCAACATCATCAAGTTCCCTCTCATTGGTGAATACCGAACAGAAGTATTCATTGAGGACCTTGCTCACTTCCACAACCTCCAGGCACATCTTCCCACCTTTATCTCTAATCGGTCCTACCTTCAATCCTGTCATCCTTTTGTTCTTCACATAATTGAAGAATGCCTTGGGTTTTTCCTTTACCCTACTCACCAAGGCCTTCTCAGCCCCTTCTTAAGCTCCTTTCTTGCTTCCCTATATTCCTCAATAGACTCATCTGATCTTTGCTTCCTAAACCTCATGTATGCTACCTTATTCCACCTGACTAGATTTTCCACCTCATTTGTCACCCTACCATTCTTTATCTTCCTCACCGGGACAAATTTATCCCTAACATCCTGCAAGAGATCTCTAAACATCGACCACATGTCCATAGTACATTTCCCTGCAAATACATCATCCCAATTCACACCCGCAAGTTCTAGCCTTATAGCCTCATAATTGCCCTTCCCCAATTAAAAATTTTCCTGTCCTCTCTGATTTTATCCTTTTCCATGATAATGCGAAAGGCCAGGGAGCGATGGTCACTGTCCCCCAGATGCTCACCCACTGAGCGATCTGTGACCTGACCCAGTTCATTACCTAGTACTAGATCTAGTATGGCATTTCCCCCTAGTCGGCCTGTCCACATACTGTGACAGGAATCCGTCCTGGACACACTTAACAAACTCTGCCGCATCTAAACCCTTGGAACTAATCAGGTACCAATCAATATTAAGGAAGTTAAAGTCACCCATGATAACAACCCTGTTATTTTTGCACCTTTCCAAAATCTGCCTCCCAATCTGCTCCTCTGTATCTCTGCTGCTACCAGGGGGCCTATAGAATACCCCAAACAGAGTAACTGTTCCCTTCCTGTTCCTGACTTGCACCCATGCTGACTGACTCAAAAGAGGATCCTGCTACATTACCCACCCTTTCTGTAGCTGTAATAGTATCCCGGACCAGTAATGCCACCCCTCCTCCCCTTTTCCCCCCTCTCTATCCATTTTAAAGCACTGAAATCCAGGAATGTTGAGAATCCATTCCTGCCCTGGTGCCAGCCAAATCTCTGTAATGGCCACTACATCATAATTCCATGTATGTATCCAAGCTCTCAGTTCATCACCTTTGTTTCTGATGCTTCTTGCATTGAGGTACACACACTTCAGCCCTTCTACCTTACTATCTTTACACTGTTTCTTCTACTTCTCTTTCCTCAAAGTCTCTCTATATGTTAGATCTGGCTTTACCCCATGCACTTCTTTCACTGCTCTATCGCTCCAGGTCCCATCCCCCTTGCAAATTAGTTTAAACCCTCCCGAACCATGCTAGCAAACCTACCTGCAAGAATATTGCTCTCCCTTGAGTTCAGGTGCAACCCATCCAATCTGTACAGCTCCCACCTTCCTCAGAAGAGATCCCAATGATCCAAAAATCTAAAACCCTGCTCCCTGCACCAACTCCTCAGCCACGCATTCAACTGACATCTCCTCCAATTCTTACCATCACTGTCACGTAGCAGTGGCAGCAATCCTGAGAACGCCACCCTTGAGGTCCTGTTCTTCAGCCTTCTGCCTAGTTCCTGAAACTCACACTTCAGAACCTCATCCCTCTTCCTGCCTATGTCGTTGGTACCAACATGTATCACGACTTCTGATTGCTTTCCCTCTCGTACCAGGATGCCGTGCACCCGGTCAGAGACATCCTGGACCCTGGCACCTGGGAGGCAACAAATCATGCGGGTGTCCTTCTCACGTCCACAAAATCTTCTGTCTGCTCTCCTGACTATAGAGTCTCCAATGACGACAGCTGTCCTCTTCTCCGTGCCACCCTTCTGCACCACCAGGTCAGACTCAGTGCCGGAGGCCCTGCCACCGGATCGGTCGTCCCCGCCAACAGTATCCAGGACGGTAAACTTATTATTCAGGGGAATGGCTACAGGGGTGCTCTGCACTACCTGTCTGCTCACCTTTGGTTTCCCCCCTCTGACTGTCACCCAACGACCTGCTTCCGACAGCCTAGGTGTGACTACCTCCCTGTAACTCTCATCTATGACTGCCTCATTCTCCCTTATGAGTCAAAGGTCATCCAGCTGCTGCTCCAGATTCCTTACACGGTCTTCCAGATCGCCCAGCCACATGCACTTCTGGCAGATGTGATTCTGTGGGAGAGGGGCATTCCCCCAAGACTGCCACATCTCACATGAGACTGCACCAGATGAACGAGGCAAACACGTTCAGAAAAAGCTCGAATGGCATTGGAAAAAAGGATAAGAGTGAAGCTCTATAATCATCCCTAGACCTGTTGGATTATGCTGAAGCTTTCAAATCTGACTTTGCTCAATTGTCAAAACTATTATACGATAGATATGCACTGCCAAGTGACTGTGGGAGGTCAGGAAGGTCAGGTGTTTGGTAGTAACTAAGCAACAAATAAAAGAAAACAGATTCTCCTAGATACTACTAAACCCAATGCCATCGTACCATTTTATCCCATTTTACTCTTGCAAAATTCTCATCTGCTCCCTCCAGATACTCGCACTCATTCACACGCAATTTTGTGAGCAGTGATCTAACCAACCCTCATGTCTTTAGGACATGGAGAAATTGGAGCATTTGTAAGAAACCTGCGCGGTCATTAAGAGAACGTGTAAACTCCACACAGATAGCACTGGGTCAGGATTGGAATCAAATCTGTGGTGTTCTGATATTGCAGTGCAATGCATCTCTCCTTTTATATTTCCTTATTTTGTGAAAATATAATGGTTGTGGTATTCAAGAGTGGTGAAAGCACAGGCATTATTCTATTACTTCACTATTCCTTGTGTTCTTATCAAGATGAAATGCATCATCCAGTTTTTAAATTCATGAGAAATGTCGTAACCAAATGATCCAACATTCATGTTCTACCAAACATCATAGAACACCAGGAACTTGATGTCTGTCTTCATCTTTCCCCAGCATACAACTGAAAGAACTCAACAACACAATTAACTGTAATCAATAAAAAAAACAAACTGAAGACCTACTAGTTCTTTGTGGCATATTGATATCCTGAGCAGTTTATCACCCAACATGTGATTGGAAGACTGATTTTCTGAATGTTCAGGGCAGTGAGAAACACTGCATTTCCTTTTAATTTCAGAAAGTTGAGAATAATATCCAGGCTGCCACTTGAACATAGTGCTGAGCTGCTGTTATTCAGGTGAATTTGCCAAGCACACCCTTGCTGCTCTTTTGATGAAGAGCTGGGGAGTTCTTCTAGGGTATCCGAGCCAATATTAACATTAAATCAAACATTAATTGTATACCACAGCACTTTTGCTTATGATTATGTACCAAATACAAATTAGCTAATGTGCTGCATATTTCAACAATGGCTGCATAGGAGAAAAGTACTTCATTTGCTGAAAAGGTTTTAAGGATGTCCTCAGCTTTTGGGGAACAATTTTGTATATTCACTATTATTATAGTTGACTCTACTGGTTTCCTCATGCACAAAATAAAACACCCCCTCAAACCCTCTTGCAATGAAGATCAGCAAACCATGTGATATCCTAACTGCTGCACTTGCAGGTTTGCCTTCAATGGTTCATGTAGAAAGACCACAAGGCCACCAAGATTTTCCAACCTTTCTGTTTTATTTTTCCTTTCAAACTAGATAACTCTACATTAATTACACAACACTGTCATGTATTTGCCCATCCGAATCTTGGCTAAATTATCTTGAAGACTGCACCTTCTTCACAATGATATTCTACCTTGTTTTGTGTGATCTGCAAACATGGAAATAGTACATTTAGTTTCCTCATCTAAGTATATTTAAATACTTTGTGAATAGCTGAGGCCAAAGCACTGATCCCCTTGTACCCCATCAGTAAACACTTGCCACTCAATACTTTATACTTTATTGTCGCCAAACAATTTGATACTAGAACGTACAATCATCACAGCGATATTTGATTCTGTGCTTCCCGCTCCCTGGAGTACAAATCGATAGTAAATATTAAAAATTTAAATTATAAATCATAAATAGAAAATAGAAAATGGAAAGTAAGGTAGTGCAAAAAAACCGAGAGGCAGGTCCGGATATTTGGAGGGTACGGCCCAGATCCGGGTCAGGTTCCGTTCAGCTGTCTTATCACAGTTGGAAAGAAGCTGTTTCCAAATATGGCTGTACGAGTCTTCAAGCTCCTGTGTTTTCTCCCGGAGGGAAGAGGGACGAAAAGTGTGTTGGCTGGGTGGGTCGTATCCTTGATTATCCTGGCAGCACTGCTCCGACAGCGTGCGGTAAGGACCCATTTATTTCAACCCAGTTTTCTATCTGTCACCCTGCTTTCAAAACAAGCCAATACATTATTGTCAATCCCATCTGCTTTAACTCTGCACATGAACCTCTATGGGACTTTATCCAAGGTGTTCTGAAAGCCTTATGTCACTCTTCCTTCAGTTAGTCCTGACGAAGGGTCTCGGCCTGAAACGTCGACTGCGCCTCTTCCTATAGATGCTGCCTGGCCTGCTGCGTTCACCAGCAACTTTGATGTATGTTGCTTGAATTTCCAGCATCTGCAGAATTCCTGTTGTTTGTGAGCTAGAGGTCATTGTTCTTGTACTGGTTGAGGGCCAGAGACCAAAGCAGAATGTCTTCCTGAAATTAGCATTTTGTCTGAATAAATTCCATTTGTATATTAAGTGTAATTTATTTTGTCTTTGTTGGTTACCAACAGGGATGCTAAGTGAAGGCTTCATCTGTGGGATTCCGTACTGGAATGAATACCAAAGGGAATGTAGGACTGAGAAGAGACAGCAAAACCCATTAGATGATGACATGGTGTATGAGTTGGCTTCAGTCAATAACTTTCTGCATGGCTCTCACTCTGACTCATCAAATCCGGCTCTGTCACTTCTTGAAAAGTGCAAGTCTTTTGGCAGGTCATTCAGTTCGAGCGGACAGGAAAAGAAAATGACACCACTGGTACAGGCCTCAAAGGTGACTCCTATTGCCAGGCAGAGGTCCCTGGTGGTAGATATTCCAGGAAGTTCTGGTGTGAGCAAGGAAACTTATTTTGTTCCCTCATGCTGCAAAAGTATTTGTGACAATTACAATGACCTGCAGATTGCTGGAGATCATGTGTTGCCAATTGATTCTGAAACATCTGGCCTGACTTCCCAAAGCAGCCATGAAGCAAACATGGGTCCATTCTTGTATTCACTGGAAATCCCGTCACCAGAGTCTCCAAAACTGTCAGAATACCCAAACAAGCCGCTCAATAGTGACTCATCCTGTTGGCGCAATAGCAGTACTAAAGACAAAAGCATCATCCAGCACTCTCAGCCACTCACCAACTCTGTTCTGAATGATTATCTTGAGCAGAAAGTTCTAGAACTCTACAAACAGTACATGGTGGACAATATGGTGAATAGTCCATCGCCAACAAAAATAATGGAATCAGAACTTATAATGAATAATGTTGACCAAATCAGCATGCAGATATCAAGAGAACGGAATATGGAAACTATGAAAGCTAAGGACATTGTTATCAGCTGCTTGTTGCGACTTGCAAGTGAAATACAATCAAATGAGCTCAGTACTCCAATTTTACAGATATCTTCATGAATGTAAACCAGATTTAAACATAACTGAGGATCTCAACCTTATAGATGTGAGTTCTTGATGATATGGTTAAGCTTAGGCAAGATTGCCATCTGTATCCTGTAATGACAGTCTTCTGGATCACGACGTCAACCCAAGAATCAAAGCCCTTCAGCATTAGCAACCATCCTCTAATGGCATGAACAAAAACCTAGTCATCAGACTACACCCCTTTCTTCAATCAGTAATCATTCTCTCCAGGAAGAGAAATATTTAAGATCCAGACTGCTTATCTAAAATCCTGATGCGGAGTTTTGACCCGAAATGTCAACTATCCCTCTATCTCCACGGTTACTGCCTGAATGACGGAGTTCCTCTTGCCATTTTTATTTTGCTCTAGATTACAGCATTCTCTTGTGTCTACAGTTAAGTCTGATCATAGTGTAACAGAGGGCTGCTGGCCCAGTGCTCCTGTCTAAGTAACTATAATTGTGAGATTCCACCCATCCTCTCTGCAGACTGCACAAGTCCTTGCAAGTCCACTACATCATTTCCCATAGTGCTGGCACAAAATAACAATAACAGGGACAGAATCAAGTGAAATATTTTTCCCACCAGCTTGTCCTATTATTACTAAGGAATCACTGGTTCTTGGAAAGAATAAAAGAACGAAGGAATAAAAGTTAGTCTGATGTCCTTATGTATCTCACTTGAAGCAGTGGAAGGTAGCTGAAGGTTTATTCTCAAAATGGAGGCCGGTGCCTCAGAGTGTGGCACAGAGTTGGGCGTTAGGAGCCTTGTTATTTATATAAATGATGTGGATGCAAAAGTACAAGGTTTAATCAGCAAGTTAGTGGATGACACAAAATTAGGATGTTTGTTGATGGTGAAGAAGGTTATCATTGATTACAGGTGGGGGGGGGGGTCCTTGATCCATTAGGAAAGAGGGATGAGGAACGCCAAATGGATTTCATTACAGATAAATGTAAGGTGATGTAATTTGGAAAGTCAAACCAGCATAGGACTTATAGAGGGAACTTGGAGTACAAGTGCATAGTTCATTGGAAGCAACATCACAGGAAGACAGAGTGATGAAAAAGTGTTTAACACGCTGCCCTTCATCAGCAGGAGCAGTGTATAGGAATTGGGATATTATATTGCCATTGTATAAGTTGTTGGTGAGACTACACTTGGAGAACTGTGTACAGTCTTTGTCACACTATTATAGGAAAGACATAGTAAAACTGGAAAGAGAACAGAAAGGATTTATGAGGATGTTGTGTGGACTAGAGGGGCTTAAGTGTGAGGGAGGGTGGGCCAGGCTAGGTCTTTATTTCTTGGAATATAGCAAAATGTGGGGTGACCTTACAGAATCATGAGGGGCAAAGATAAAGCAGATGGTAGCAGTCTTTTCCCCAGGATAGGGGAGAGCAAAACTAGGGGACATAGATTTATGATGAGAGTGGAATCTTTTAACAGGAAGTTGAGAAGCAACATTTTCATGCAAAGGGTGGCGAGTATATGGAATGAGCTGCTAGAGGAAGAGGCTGAGGTAGGGACAATATTATCCTTTCAGAAGCACTTGGATTAGTACATGGAATAGTGGGGCTTAAAGGCATATGGGCCAAATACAGGAAATTGAGACGAGCTGAGTGAGAACCTTGGCTAGCATGGACAGGCCAGGGTGAAGGGCCTGTATGTCTGCTGTATTACTCTATGACTCGATGACTCTAATATATGTTGCCACCAGTTGGAGGAAGTAGCATGGATCGGATGCACTAGACTTGTTGGATGTTTTATGGCTTATAGCAAAGGAATAAAATAATGCATATTGGTTATTTAAATATTTGTTTCCTTTTAGGCAGCACTTTCATTGTATAGTTAATTATTGACTATTGCGTTGAACATTGTATTGGTTTCTCATGATTAACCAATAGCAGAAATTACATTTATTTAGCAAAATGCATGCTATCTCATGGTAAAATGAGTCTTGCAAGAGGACCTGAATGACAAAGTGACTGGGATGGCTTCTTTATTATTATTACATTCCTTCTAACTTAGCAATACTTCGTTTTGAAATCGCTTTGCAGTTGAAGTGAAATTGTCTTATTTGAAATGATCCTTTTTTTATTTGTAGGATCATTGTTGCTGGTCACACAAAATCAAGAGTGAAATTGGCAAACTGCTCATCACGTTGTGCACAACAATCTGATGTCTTAGATAATATAAAATCTAGTTTGTTATATTCTGTCAATAATTATTTTATTGATTATTGTTAATTACTAAAGATTGTTGCGACCACGCACACATTTTAAGATGTATAAAACAGTTAAATTCCTTGTGAATTTGTATGTTTTTCTGATAAAAATATACCTATTGTATTGGAATTATACTTCACGTTTCAATTAAAAGATTGATTTTCATATCAATTAAATTTTGTATATCAGTAATGTTGTATTGATATTTATGTTTTGATTTGAGGAAAAATCAAATATTTTCAGGTCATAGAATAATGCAACTTGTAAACAAGCCCTTCGGCCCAATCTGATCATGGTGATCAGCAAGTCAATCCCATTCTCTCGCATTAGGACCATATCCTATTAAACCCTTCCTATCTATGTACTTATCCAAATGTTCCACTCTCTTCATGAAGAAGCTGCCCCTCAGGTTCCTTCTAAATCTTTCAGCTCTCACTTTAAACCTCTGCCCTTTGGGAAAAATACCATATGCTGTGCCACTCATGATTTTATATAACTCTATGAAAGTCACCCCTAAATCTCCAGTTTTCCAAGGAATAAAATCCTACCCTGGCCAACCACTTCTAAAACTTCAGGTCATCGACTCTTGGCAACATTCTCATAAATCTTCTCTGCATCCTTTCCAGCTTAATGATGTATTTCTAATAACAGGGCGTTCAAAACTGTACAGAATACTCCAAGTGCAGTGGACTGTATTGAAGTCTTGCACAATTGCAGCATAACGTCCCAGCTGCTGTACTCAATGCCCTAGCTGAAAGTCAGCATGGCTGAAGCCTTCTTACCACCCTATCTACCAGTGACACCACTTTGAGTGAACTATTTATCTCTGCTGTAGGGTGGTTTCCCATGCTTCTGCAAAATAAAAGGAAGCAGAAGCAATTTTTTTAAAATCAAGATTCCTTTAGCTGACTGTTACACAAATCAAACTTTGAATTAATGTTTGTAAGGGGCGGGGGGGATAATTCAAATTGCCTTTCACACATAATTTCAGTGGGCAGAATTATTTTGAGTTAGTGGTAGATCAAACATTGGATAAGACAGGAGTGTTTTTCAAATTCCCTATTTACTTGGTCTGAGATATCGATTAGGACTCGTGCTTTCTAGATGTAGTGCAGGAAAATGTTTATGTTCTCAACCAGCATGATTGCACTGAACACAGATTTCACTAAGTTAGAAATACTGTTGTAGTGTGCATGCATGGAAAGGAATAAGCCATCTTCTGCCTGTGATGTCACTTTGAGCAAAGTAAGCGTTCTGCATAATAATCTTAACTGTACAATTGTTCATATTTATTTTAAATGTATGCACACAGGCAAATAGACAGCGTAAAGAATGAACACTGTAATTAGATACTATGGTAGGACAGTGCTTTGTCCTTTATCAGATCACTAAGTTATGATGTTTTCAGATAGGGAAAGAGCTACCAGAACCAGGGAATTTAAATAGAAGGATTTACCAAAGTAGGTGCTTACTATGTCCTAGCCCCACGTCATGACCTATAGTGCTTTTATCTCACATCAAATTGACAAATGTTAGTTCCTAAAATGTAATAGTTCTTTTATACTGGAAAAAATGAGACTTTTATAAATGGGTGTGTCCTAAGTTAGCCCTTGAGAGCTGAAGTGATGGCCATCTCAATAAATGTGAAAGATCTGCTTCTGCTATTATGGGGTTTATGCTTCTAGTAGCTCTCAATACATCAAATGTGTATTAAGTGGCAACTATCCTCAAAGAAGTTGCTGTTGACCTCACCAGGATTAGGAAAAGGGAAGTCTGATCTGATCATTTTACTAATTACATACAGAAACCCCATTTTTCCAGGTAACATGGTCAACTTTAACAATGCAGGAAATGGCAATTTAGTCCATGGTATCATGTCACACTGGAAATAGGATCAATTCATTATTTATATAAAAAAGAAGAATCAAAGTAATGTCCTGTTTTGTCTGAGTAGAAGCTTCTAACCATTGTCACTGTTGAGAACAAGATTGCATTTAAAGCTGATGACAGTGTTCCCATTCTGTTAATGTTAGGCATTGACCATGCTGACAACTGAAGGGTCAGCGCACTTCTGATATGTAAAGGACTCTGGAAGTATGTGATTTTAAAGTGAGTGGTCACTGTTAGTGCCAAGCAAAGCTGCTCTGTGTAGAATAAAAGGTACAGAATCAAATGCAAGAATTATTCAGAACGAAGTGTGCAAAATCCTGAGTTTGGAGGACAAAACAAAGTGGCTGCATAGATACATTGATTGCATGGTTATCAATTAAATAGAGAAATATATGAAAAGTGGACCATTTATATCACTTGGCTGCAGATTTCTTTCCTCAGAGGAAGACCAAGGGAATCGCAGCAGAGAACCATCGCAAAGAAAGCCAAAGGCAGTACATCTGTGTCTAGCAATTCCTCAGTAGATTAGAGGCAAGGAGCAAAAGCGATGGCATTTCAGTTACAAGCAGCTTCTGAGAGGTAGCTTAATCAAGGTGTAAGCTGTTTCGACACAATATTATGCTTTATAACTCCAGGAATGTAATGAGTTCTGCTGACATTACTTGCAGTGCGTTCTTTAGATTCTGGTCAAACCTTTCCACCTAGCGATATGTAACTGAATGGTACGGTATAGATGTAATATGTCTTAGTCAATTCATCTTCAGAAATAACTGAAACTGTTCTGTAACAAACTGTGGTCCATTGTCACTAAGTGTTCTAGAACACAAATCCTTGAGAAGAGGCTTCTCAACATATCAACAGTGTACGAGGCCTCTGCCAGGGCAAAGCAGGCCATTGCCAGGGATGGAGAGATGCTGCTCTTAACATTTTCTGGATGTGTTGCCATCCTAAACAGTGCATGGCCAGCTGCTTGATCTGCTGATCTCTCCCAGGCCACCAGACAAAGCTTCAAGCCAGCACTTTCATTTTGACCATGCCTAGATGATTGGCATGTAGCTCCTCCAACACTTTAGTTCTCAACTTGGATGGTACAACTCTCAATCCCCACAATAGGCAACTCCTGCCAAGGGCAGGTTCATCCTGATGCGATAAAAATGGGGGAACTGGAATTTCTGCTGCATGTTCCAGCCATTTTGGGTGGCCATGTAGACCTAAAGCAGTGTGTGGTCTTTTCTGGTTTCCCTTTGGATCACCTCTGCTGTGACAGGGAGATTTGCATTAGGGAGAATATGTCAAGAGGAGAAAACTGCAAATTTTTCAAGTTATTTCCTTTTCCAAGGGTAAATGGGACAATCCATCCACATTTCCATGATTACTTGTCCTTATGAATTCAACCTTGTAATTGTGTCCTCCAATAAACAGAGCCCATTTCTCCATTTATGCTTCTGCTGTTGGTGGAGCTCCCTTTTGTGGACTGAAAATGGACACTAGTGGCTGATGATCAGTAATGTGAGTAAACTCTCTTCCAAACATTTTACACCACAAGCCAGACTCAAGGCCTCTCTGTCAACCAATGCTTACTTTTTCTTTGCAGCGGTATGGGAATGCGGTGCAAAGGCTATGGGGCATTCACTTCCATCACTCATAACCTGTGACATGACTGCACCTATACCATTAGGTAAGGCATCACAAGCAACACTGGACAGTTTGGATCATAATGTGTGGATAGAGAGTCTAACATCACCATTTCTTTTGTCTTTTGGAAAGCCATTACCATTTCTTCCTCATCTGTAGTAATGAGTTCAAGGGCTGGAGCACAGTAGGCAAGGTTGGCATGGACATTCTATAGTAATTGACAAATCCTAAAAAGGACTACAACTGTGACAAGTCCTTTGACCTTGGGGCATCCACCACTGCTTGAATTTTCTCAGCACACTTGTGTAATCCTTGAGTGTCAATGGTGTGACAACAGTAAGTGATGCCTGGATTAAAGAATTCACACTTGTTGCATCATGCTTTGAGCCCATAATTTTCTAATCTTTTATGATGTTGAGATTTTGGAGAGGTTCCTCATCAACCTCACTAATAACAATGATGTCATCCAAGTAACACTGAGAGCCTGGGCAGCCATGCAGCACTTGATCAATAGCTTTCTGCCAGAGTGCAGGTGCAGATGTTCCTCCAAAATAAGCCAATTATAGTGAGAAGCACTTTGGACTCTTCTTCCATCTTCATCTGCATGTAGGCCTCAGCTGTCCATTTTGCTGAAGTATTTCCCTCCAAAAAGGTTTGCAAAGATGTCTCCTCTAGTGGGTAGAGGGTATTGATTTACTTTCAGTATTGAGCTGATGGTGACCTTAAAATCAACACAGATCCTGACAGACCCATTTTTCTTGGCTACTGGGAGCGCTGGTGTTGTTGTTCAATGGCTCCACGCAAATTTGGAAAAAAATTCCTTCAGCCTCCATGTGATCTAGCTCATTGGATATTTTATCGCGAATGGCATAAGGAACTGGATAGGCTGTATAAAACTTGGGTGTGGCATTTTTATTTAATATATTTTACCCTTGTTATGTTTGAGGTTTCCAGTGCCATCCTTGAATACTGCTGTGGTATCATCCAGAACTTTTCTTAATTTGTTTTCAGTTGAAAGGGCCTGTATTGTGTCGGTGACCAGTGGTGTGCCTCAGGGATCTGTTCTATGACCCCTACTCTTTGTGATTTTTATAAATGACCTGGATGAGGAAGTGGAGGGATGGGTTAGTAAGTTTGCTGATGACACAAAGGTTGGGGGTATTGTGGATAGTGTTGAGGGCTGTCAGAGGTTACAGCGGGACATTGATAGGATGCAAATCTGGGCTGAGAAGTGGCAGATGGAGTTCAACCCAGATAAGTGTGAAGTGGTTCATTTTGGTAGGTCAAATATGATGGCAGAATATAGTATTAATGGTAAGACTCTTGGCAGTGTGGAGGATCAGAGGAATCTTGGGGTCCGAGTCCATAGGACGTTCAAAGCAGCTGCACAGGTTGACTCTGTGGTTAAGAAGGGATACGGTGTTTTGGCCTTTATCAATCATGGAATTGAATTTAGGAGCTGAGAGGTAATATTGCAGCTATATAGGACCCTGGTCAGATCTCACTTGGAGTACTTTGCTCAGTTCTGGTCGCCTCACTACAGGAAGAATGTGGAAACCATAGAAAGGGTGCAGAGGAGATTTACAAGGATGTTGCCTAGATTGGGGAGCATGCCTTATGAAAACAGGTTGAGTGAACTCAGCCTTTTCTTCTTGGAGCGATGGAGGATGAGAGGTGACCTGATAGAGTGTATAAGATGATGAGAGGCATTGATCGTGTGGATAATCAGAGGCTTTTTCCCAGGGCTGAAATGGCTGCCACAAGAGGGCATAAGTTTAAGGTGCTTGGGAGCAGGTACAGAGGAGATATCGGGGTAGGTTTTTTACACAGAGAGTGGTGAGTGCATGGAATGGGCTGCCGGCAATGGTGGTGGAGGCAGATACGTTAGGGTTTTTTAAGAGACTTTTGGATTGGTACATGAAGCTCAGAAAAATAGAGGGCCATGGGTAACCCTAGTAATTTCTAAGGTAGGGACATGTTCGGCCTGTATTGTGCTGTAGGTTTTCTATGTTTCTATGACGCTATTGCAGGGGATGTGGCATACAGATGGTGGATGTACCTCTAATTAAGTTATAGTTGTCTCAGACAATCACAGCCCCACATTGCTGGCCCTCCTGTTTTACCATATATAAGCCCAGTATGGCTTGTTGGTTGTTGTATTTCACTGTTACTAATGTCATTCCCACTGGAGATATCTTTTCTTCAATATAAATTCTTAGATGGATATCTGCAGGCTTCAGTTCAGTATCTTTGAAATGCCATTCAAACTCATTTTGAGAAATGACAAACAGCTGCTCCACTATCCAATTCCGTTTTAATTAATTTGCCATTCACTTCTGGTGTAAGCCATATTGCTTGTCTCTTGATAGTTTTTCACATTGTAAATCTTAAGGCTACACAGTCGTATGCCACTCTCATCATTATCAGATTTTTCATCAACAGCAAGCAGATTAGTGCTCTTTTTGAAGTTACAACTTGACTTTTTAGCTTTTTCTCTTCCCTGCACAGTTAATTTGTTTTTGTCTGCCTGACATGCCCTCTGTATGTGTCATACTTTTTGAATTTTCTGTAAATTTTGCCTTTAAATCTGCATTAGTTTGGCCATGTGCATTTCTGCTTCGATGTTGCAATTTTGTTCAAGCTCACTTTCATTCCTGACTGCAACTCAATTGCATCTATGGTTGCTATTTCCATTGATCCAGTGATTTCAACTTCTCTTTTAAATGTGAGTTATGCTTCAGGTAGGGGCCATGTTTGAATGATTTCTTGTAAGATTCCACAAACTAAACTATTTCTCAGTGCATCATTACGCCCATCACTGAACTGACAATGCTAAGACAATTTCTTCAGTTCAGCCACATAAGCTGAAATTGACTTCCCTTCCTTCGATTTGCTTATAAAACCTAATATGTTCTGCAATCAACAATAGTTTTGGTTCTAAATGTTTCTGCATTATCACAATATCAGCAAAGCTCATTTCAGCTGGTTTGGTTGGAGCAGTTAAACTTCTAAGCAAACTGTATGCTTTTCCACCTTTTATACTCAGCAAAACTGGCATTCAGCTATTCCATTTGCTTTAAAGTACTGTTTAATTTATTCAATGTACATTATCCAGTTATCTGCTGTGCAATCAAGTGTGTCTATCTTTCCAATATAGCCAGCTATTTCTGCTTTATTTAATTTATTATTATCACCTGGTACTCACTGTTTATGAACTCATGTGCATACTCATTGCTTGTTAATTTTGTCCTTTTTTATCATTTTTTAAAACTTGACTCTCTCTCTCTCTCTCTCTCTCTCTCCCCCCCCCCCTTTTTAGAAGAAACATGTGCTGTAGTTTTTAAAAACTTGAATGCTTCACTGTGCTTCAACAGGTAGGTGGTCATCTTGTGTTTATTTTAAATCTTCCTCCTCACCACTGTTCTGCTTTGTATCTTCAGAAACTAATCAAAAGAAAAACATGTGAGTTGGGGATACTTGTGTGCTTAGTTATTTTTCTTTAGTGAGGCATGCACACATGACTTGGTGGTGTAATTTTGTACGCCATTCACGTACTTCTTACATATAATGCATAACTGAGGAAACAGAGAGTCTGCAGAGAGACTTGGATAGATTGGGAGAATGGGCAAAGAAGTGGCAAATGTTGGAAAGTGTATGGTTATGCACTCTGGCAGAAGAAATAAACTGGCAGACTATTATTTA
Source organism: Mobula hypostoma (assembly GCF_963921235.1). Taxonomy (NCBI): domain Eukaryota; kingdom Metazoa; phylum Chordata; class Chondrichthyes; order Myliobatiformes; family Myliobatidae; genus Mobula; species Mobula hypostoma. The sequence continues at coordinate 64,545,551 of NC_086102.1, read as the reverse complement.
AATGGGGAGAGAATTCAAAGTTCTGAGATGCAATGGGACTTGGGAGTCCTCGTGCAGGATACCCTTAAGGTTAACCTCCAGGTTGAGTTGGTGGTGAAGAAGGCGAATGCAATGTTGGCATTCATTTCTAGAGGAATAGAGTATAGGAGCAGGGATGTGATATTGAGGCTCTATAAGGCACTGGTAAGACCTCACTTGGAGTACTGTGAGCAGTTCTGGTCTCCTTATTTAAGAAAGGATGTGCTGACGTTGGAGAGGGTTCAGAGAAGACTCACTAGAATGATTCTGGGAATGAGAGGGTTAACATATGAGGAATGTTTGTCCGCTCTTGGACTGTATTCCTTGGAGTTTAGAAGAATGAGGGGGGACCTCATAGAAACATTTTGAATATTGAAAGGCATGGACAGAGTGGATGTGGCAAAATTGTTTCCCATGGTGGGGGAGTCTAGTACGAGAGGGCATGACTTAAGGATTGAAAGGAACCCATTCAGAACAGAGATGCGCAGAAATTTTTTTAGCCAGAGGGTGGTGAATCTATGGAATTTGTTGCCATGCACGGCAGTGGAGGCCAAGTCATTGGGTGTATTTAAGGCAGAGACTGATAGGTATCTGAGTAGCCAGGGCATCAAAGGTTATGGTGAGAAGACAGGGGAGTGGGACTAAATGGGAGAATGGATCAGCTCATGATAAAATGGCGGAGCAGACTCGATGGGCCGAATGGCTGACTTCTGCTCCTTTGTCTTATGGTCTTATGGTCTTATAATGAATTATATGAACAAAGACTGCTTATTCAAATGATTTACTCTATTTACAATATTACTCAAATATCACTGAGATGTTAGATACAGTACAAACTTATTTCAGGAACTGTCTCTGTAAATAAGGAAGTCAACTAAATTCACATTTCAAAAGTGAACCGAGGCATGTAGACACCTCGAAACCATGTTATGACTGGAATTCTTCATTTTTAAATATTAGAATCTTAAAATAGGTTCAGATATATGCTTGTATAAGCAATCAAAAATGTATTATGTTAGGGAGTAAGTGTTGCACTGAAAACTGTATAATTAATTTCTGATGAATTTATTTTTGCTTTCAATAGTGTCTGGTGGTCTTTTAGCATGAAATACATCAATCAGCTTGGAGAGGGAGAGAGAGAGAGTGAGAGTCAGACAGACAGAGGGAAAAGAGAGACAGAGAATAAAAGAACGTGCAAAATAGGCTTAGAAGAGATTAGATTAGATTCAACTTTATTGTCATTGTGCCGAGTACAGATACAAAGCCAATGAAATGCACTCAGCATCTAACCAGAAATGCAAAGAACAGTGTCATTTGCAAAATAACTGCAAATAAAAAAAAGTGCTACAGCACACAAATATAAAAGTACTGAGACAGTACAATATGGGTGCAATACTGCTTAGCGCTGTAATGAGAGGTTCAGCAGGGTCACAGCCTCAGGGAAGAAGCTCTTCCTGTGCCTGCTGGTGAGGGAACAGAGGCTCCTGTAGCGCCTACTGGATAGGAGGAGAGTAAAAAGTTCATGGTTAGGGTGAGGTGCATCCCTGATAATGCTTTTTGCCCTGCCCAGGCAGCGTTTATGGTAGATGTTCTCAATGGTGGGCAATTGGGTGCTGATAATCCGCTGGACAGTTTTCACCACCCGCTGGAGTGCTTTGCGGTCCGATACAGGACAATTGCTATACCACACTGAGATGCAGTTGGTGAGTATGCTCTCAATGATACAATGGTAAAAGTCTGTCAGTATCCTGGGACAGAAGTGAGCTTTCTTCATGCTCCGCAGGAAATAAAGGCGCTATTGCGCCTTTTTGATCAGGATGGAGGAGTTCAGGGACCAGGTGAGATCCTCAGAAATGTGGACACCAAGGAATTTGAAGCTTGATACAGGCTCCACTACAGTTCCGTTGATGCAGTTGGGGACGTGAGTGTGACTCCTGGCATACCTGAAGTCCACAATGATCTTTTTGGTCTTCTAGGTGTTAACGGCCAGATTGTTGTCGGCACACCACGCAGCCAGGTGCTGGATCTCGTCCCTGTAGGCCGTCTCGTCATCCCCTCTGATCAGACCAACCACCGTGGTGTCGTCTGCAAACTTGATTATGGAGTTAGAACCATGTACAGGAATGCAGTCACAGGTGAAAAGGGAGTGCAGAAGAGGGCTCAGCACACAGCCTTGAGGCACGCCGGTGTTCAGGGTGAGAATAGAAGAGGAGAGGTTGTCTAACTTAACTGATTGGGGTCTGTTAGTCAGAAAATCCAAGGTCCAATTGCAGAGGGATACGCTGGTACCAAGCTGATACCAAAAGATTACAGCCAAAATGAAAATTAGCAAGAAACAAATACAGGGCTGTGCCGAGACATGTGCAGTCCTTCATTCCTACATTGTGAACATACTATATGTTTGAGTCCATAAGACAAAGGAGCAGATTTGAGCTATCGCGTCTGCTCCCCTGTTTGATAATGGCTGATTTATTTTCCCTTGTTAGTACAGTTAAGCCTTAAGCAGACTCTTCTTGGTATGATTATTTGGGGCAGTAGGGTTGAAGATTTAGTGGCAACATGGCTCTGCTTGCCATGTCTTGTGCATACCCCTGAAAACAGTAACACTAGGCAGTGAAAACATGAGATGAAGAGAAAGATCGAAGGTGAAGGAAAATCTTAAGATAAACAAAGAGTTTAGGGATCAGGTGCTGGAGAAAGAGCTTCAGGAAAACAACAAAACAATAGACTAACTATGAAAACTTAAATTTAGTGGCGAGACTGCCGAACAGATCCTGACCTGGATCTGCACCATACCCTCCAAATATCCAGACCTGCCTCTCGATTTTTTTGCACTACCTTACTTTCCATTTTCTATTTATAATTTATAATTTAAATTTTTAATATTTACTATCAATTTGTACTCCAGGGAGCAGGAAGCACAGAATCAAATATCACTGTGATGATTGTACGTTCTAGTATCAATTGTTTGGCGACAATGAAGTATAAAGTATAAAGTTTAACTAGGTACCAGACTATTAGACGGTATCATGCACCTCATATATTGTTGATCTTCAGACTGATGTTTTTGAGGTTCAGATTGTGAATGATCAACATCCGATGTGTCCTCCAGAATATAATAAAACTATAACTTCCCTTTGCTTATTGTTTGTCCACCACACCACAGAGATGAAACTGAGTAAATGAAACAATCATCAGCAGGAAACACCTGCAGACTATTTCTAACAGTCTCTGTTTCAGGGTGTAGAATGACAGAGATAGCTGAGGGGAAAAAAATGGGTCCTTGACTTTTCTTGTTGAGAAATAGAATAATCAACTGGCTAAACACACATAATGGATGAGTAAATTATTAGACGGTTATTTTCAGGCAGCCCCTGGAGATTGAGAATGATATGCTTCCACTGGGGAGCAGAAGTCAACTGTGAGTGATTTATTTTAATGTGGGATATGTGTTGTACATGAGCTACCACACCCAGGTCTTGATGCAATGGTAAAGAGGTACAAGACAATTGGAGACCATGCTTTACTGCACAATGTGCCCATAAACACACATACACCTCTCCAAGTACACACAGACATAATCTGACCATGAACTCAGACAGACAGACACACACACACACACTCTTTCTTCCTTAGCTTTACTCCTTCACCACTCATTTTGACCTGATGCCTTCCTTCATTTTCCCTACCTCCAAAACCTTTCCCCTCCTTGCTTCCTTTGGTCTCCTCATTTAGACCATAAGATATTGGAGCAGAATTTGGCCATTTGGCCCATCGTGTCTGCTCCACCATTTCATCACATGGCTGATCCATTTTCCATCTCATCTCAATCTCCTGCCTTCTCTGTGTATCCCTTCATGCCCTAACCAATCAAGAATCTATCAACCTCTGCCTTAAGTAAACATAAAGACTTGGACTGAACAGCTGCCTGTGGCATGAATTCCACAGATTCACCACTCGCTGGCTAAAGAAATTCCTCCTCATCTCCATCCTGAAAAGGATGCCCCTTTATTCTGAGGCTGTGTCCTCTGGTCCTATACCCTCCCACCAAAGGAAACATCCTCTCCACATCCACTCTACTGAGGCCTTTCAAGATTTGATAGGCTTCAATGAGGTCACCCCTCATTCTTCAGAATTCCAGTGAATACAGGCCCAGAGCCATCAAATGCTCTTCAAATGACGCCGTTCAATCCTGAAATAATCTTTGTGAACCTCCTTTGAACCCTCTCCAGTGTCAGCACGTACTTTCTTAGATAAGGTGCCCAGAACTGCTCACAATACTCTAAGTGAGGTCTCACCACTGCTTTATAAAGCCCTAACATTACATCCTCGCTTTTATATTCTAGTCCTCTAGAAATGAGTGCTAATATCGCATTTGCCTTTCTCACCACTGACACAACTTGCAAATTAACTTTTAGGGAATCCTGCACAAGGACTCCCAAGTCCCTTTGCATCTCAGATTTTTTAATCTTCCATTTTGAAAATAGTCTACCCTTTTATTTCTTCTACCAAAGTGCATGGCCATACACTTCCTGACACTGTATTCTACTTCTTTGCCCATTCTCTTAATCTTTCTAAGTCCCCTGTTGCCTATTTCTTCAAAACTGATGAAGACGGATGAAGACTTACTTCTTTGCTTCCTGTCCCTCTCATTGCTTCACTTTGCCCATCCCCCTTTTGATTCTCACAAAGCTTCGTAATCCCTGCTATCCACAATCGCCAACATATCACCACACAACTGCAGTGAGTAGGGCTGCTCACTGACTATTGTGGATCAAGGTCCTTTAAGGAGAGGTCCTTTGCCTGCTCCATGTTGTGTCCTGCTCATATTCCTGAGGCCCAAGCAGCAGTTTCTTCAATTTATGGTCTTTCCTGTTGTGGAATCATGATCAAGTGAGCATTGTACACATGGAATTTTCATAACTATAAGCAGTATGGGTGTCAGTACCTCCAGTTGAACTCTGTCTTTTTGTGTGTTTTCCCCCTAGCTGTCAGTCTGTGGTTTTGTATTGCCATGTGCTCCTGTCCCCGCTCCTGCTCTGCTCTGGCCCCTGTATTACTGAGTACTCCATCTCTCATCTGCTTCTCATTATTACCTGTATTGCTGCCCCCTGTGTCTCATTGTGCTCCACCTAACATCTGCCGCTCTGTTTATTGCTCAGTGTATTTCAGTCCTGTGTTTTCACCTGTTTGTTGGCAGATTGTGCCAGTGTTTCCTGAGCTTTTCCAGCATCCGTATCTGTACTCTTTGTCTGGATGTTTTGATTTCTGCCTGAACTTTGACGTCGACTTTGTTTGCACTTCGGGATTTGTTACTCAATTAATATCACTGTGTACACAGTACTGGGTCTGTGATTGGATCCCTGTTCCAGTGTCCTGACAATGGGAGACAGAGGCTCAGATTCAGATTTAGGTTGAGAAATGTAGAAGCTGTGTGGGTGACAAGGCTTTAAGGGGTAGCAGTTGCATAGGGCTTTGCTGATCACTTTCTGGTCAACAAGATAATGGATGTAAATAGAGATTTCATTAATAAAAGTATAAGAACTTAAGAAATAGGAGCAGGTGTAAACATGAGAGATTTTACCGATGCTGGAAACACATGCAAGAAGAACTCAGCAGGTCAGGCAGCACCTGTGGAAACGAATAAACAGTCGATGTTGCAGTCCAAGACCCTTCATATGGCATGTTAGGAATTAGTGTAGTCAATATAGCTATAAGAGTCAACAAGTTCATAAAAGATATCAGTAGACTGTTTGTCTTCAAAGATGGAGACAGACAGATTGAGAAAAAGTGTCAGATATGGACGTACTCCTTCCCCTCTTTCACTTTCTTATTCTGGCTTCTTCCCCTTTCCTTTGCAGTACTGATGAAGGGTCTTGATCTGAAGCATCAACTGTTTATACCTTTCCATAGATGGGGCAGGAGTAAGCTATCTTTAACTTTGAATTTCCTCCACCATTCATCCAGGTTATGGGTAATCTTCTCACTCAGTACCATTTTCTAGCACTATCCCTATATCCCTTGATGTCTTAATACCAAGAAATGCATGGATTTATTTAGAATAATCATTACTGAGCCTCCACAGCAATCTGTGGTGTGGAATTCCAGAGGTTCCACTGACATTTCACTTGCCCTCCAGAGATAATAAGTAGGATAAAACTTGCTATTATCCCCTCCTCAGAAACAATTCCACAACCTACAGAACCTTGGAAAATTACAACCACATCCACTACCTCTAATTACACCTCTCTCAAGACTCTGGGATGTATATAAGCAGGTACTTCTCATCTATAATGATAGGACACCTTAAAAGCAACAGCAGGATGAAACACTCAGCATGGCTTTATAAAAGGGAAAGCAGCTGTGACTAAACCACTGTATTTCTTTGAGAATGTGGTATATTTGGACTTTGGAAGTAATGTGCTGACACGGGTTCAAGTTCAAGTTTAATTATGAATAAAACCGTACATGAATACCCAAGAATACAGCCGAAAGAAATAGTATTATTTTGGGGCTAAGGTGCAAAATACAGTACCAACAGTCATACACAGCATAAGGCAATTATATGATAGTAAACACAAATAAGATATCAATGAAACACAGACATACAAAAAAAATAGTCCAAGGCCCCGAGTCCATGAACGTTGCAGCAGTCTGCAGTTGAACACCATATGGTTTGTCTTCTGCTGAGCAATCACTGGGGACAGCACCGACTCCAGCGAGGGTGTCATGCTACACAGCCCCCGGCACTTGGGTAGAGCACGCCAACTCTAACGCCTCTCTCCTGGGTGGCTGTAAACAGGCAACACCGTGGCTTGAGGCCACACAGCTTCCTTGCCTTCCACCCCTGCCATCCACCAACAAGTCAGTGAACTGAACTTGCAGCATTCCATATTAACAATGCCCAGCAGGATCTATTGATCACAAGAAAAGCGATTAAGACAATCACCTCCTGTTAGACTGCACACTGCCTTCGTGCAACGACTCCTCCGATGCCTCTCTGACGCCGGCAGCAGCACCATCCAGCCAAGTCCAGCTCCTTCAGTTTCTCTGCCAATGAGCAATTCACCGATGGGGTAGACCTACGGTACTTTAAGTCCTTAATGTCCAGTAACGTCTTGTGATCATAAAAAATATTTTAAATAGACATTAACACCTTTGGTTGGCCCCGTAGAAGCCTCTGTATCTGAGTGCGCCGCCATCTTATCAGAAAAGTAAGAATTGGAATCAGTTACTGGATAGAAAGCTGAAAGCTTGACTAAACTGATCCTTCTCACGTTGACCAACCCTGAACATGATTTTCACAAATATTTAGTTCTTAAGTCGCACATTCTCATTAGGCCCTCAATTACAGAGCACAAGTATGTAAATACAGAATTAGTTTTTCTCTGTTGTATAGCTGGTGTTTGCCATGTTCCTCTTTCCTGTAGATGATATAATATTTTAAATCTAAATTATCACTCTTCAAACAACATTAATAATGATAATTTCTGCAATTGATTTTGTAATGGTAAAAACAATGTGAATGGTCAGAACTGCATGCATTTTCCTTTCCTCAAAGTATAGGCAATATCAGGGAATATGCAAAGATTGCAGCACTACAACACACGGACATCTCACCCATTCATAGCCAATGGATAATTAGGAACAATTCAAGTACATACCTTTCAAAAATTGTTCTATAGTAACAATACAGCAGAACTACCGCTTTTCAAATGAATGACTCCCCGATTTCCATGTCCACGTCTGAATTTTATCAATTTCTTATTTGAAATGTGAGATACTGCATTTGAAGTTACCCTCAACATTACCCCCTATTTCCATCTTTAATATCTTTATTTTTCCCTTTCAGGGTTCTTTTGAAGATCCTGACCTGGAGTTACACGCAGACTTCAGTTCTTTACGGGTATGGGACCCGTTCTTGGGGTTTCAGGACCGGCCGTTGTTGTTCGGCACACCAAGGGTTTGGCCTGAGAGTCCAGCTCGAATTCAAAAGCCTAAGATCTCAGGGCTCTGGAGACGGGAGGATCGAGGGTCGGTGTCATGGCAGGGGACTTGTGTGTTGTTGGGGAGGCCGGAGAATCTTTCGCTGTGGGCCTGAAGACCCGAGATCTTTGCGATCTTCAGGCACAGAGCTGGTAAAAAGTGACAAAACCGTCTTTTTAACATCGTAAACCAGCGGGTTGTTGTTATGTCTCCCGTTCGCTGTGAAAACGGGGGACACCTCCCTCTCTCTCTATTAGGGAGAGAGAGAACCTGTGGTTTGTCAAATGCTGGATGAAATGTGATGGTTTTTGGGGTAAATGCATGGTCTATGTCTTTGCTATCGCCTAGCTCATGCTTGTGCTCGGTAGCGGGTGCACTTTTTCTTTGCTGGGGGAGGGGGGATCGCTGCTTGCTGCCGCTTACGCGCGGGAGTGGGGAGAGGGAGGACTTTGGGGTTCTCACATGTAACTGCCGTTCATTCTTTGGGGCACTTATCTGTTTTCGTGGATATTTGCGAAGGAAAAGCATTTCAGGGTGTATATTGTATACATTTCTCTGACATTAAATTGAACTTTTGAACCTTTGAACAATGGAAATGCTGAAATGTTCAAGTGATTTTAAGGACTATTTGTAATTTTTATTCAATGCCAACTATTCCTCTAACTAATGTGGTGTTTATATCTGCTCGCTGGCTTTCAAACATTGGGTAATGAGAGTTTATTCGAAGCATCAGTACATTTTCATTTAATAACTCATGAGATCACAGTTCAAAACCACTGATAGAAATCGAGATACACATAAGGCAATCTTATTAAAACAAGAATAGAGAGGCTCAAAGTGAAGGTCAAAGGACTGTGTAGATTGAGGAAGACCCACTGAGTATAGCAGATACTTGCATCTTTTAAAACTTGTGAGTCCAGAAGAACATTCAGTTTCACACAAGGAAGCGACTGCACAGAATCTGGTGAGCAATTAGGAACAAGAATCTAGAAAGTTATGAGGGCAACTTATTTTGGCCCTTTCTTTCAAAACAAAAGCATACATTCCCCCTGCATTCGTCTTTTATACACTGTCTGCCTTTACCTAAATTCCATCAGAACTGCCTTACAGGTGGAAATGACAATAAACTAGACTGGTCTAAGAACACTGAGGCTGTCTACAAGAAGGATCAGAGCCGTCTCTATTTCCTGAGGAGACTGAGGTCCTTTAACAGCTGCCGGACGATGCTGAGAATGTTCTACGAGTCTGTGGTGGCCAGTGCGATCATGTTTGCTGTTGTGTGCTGGGGCAGCAGGCTGAGGGTAGCAGACACCAACAGAATCAACAAACTCATTCGTAAGGCTAGTGATGTTGTGGGGATGGAACTGGACTCTCTCACGGTGGTGTCTGAAAAGAGGATGCTGTCTAAGTTGCATTCCATCTTGGTCAATGTCTCCCATCCACTACATAATGTACTGGGTGGGCACAGGAGTACATTCAGCCAGAGACTCATTCCACCGAGATGCAGTACAGAGCGTTGTCATTCCTGCCTGTGGCCATCAAACTTTACAACTCCTCCCTTGGAGGGTCAGACACCCTGAGCCTATAGGCTGGTCCTGGACTTATTTCATAATTTACTGGCATAATTTACATATTACTATTTATCTATTTATGGTTCTTTTACTATTTATTATTTATGGTGCAACTGTAACGAAAACCAATTTCCCCCGGGATCAATAAAGTATGACTATGACTATGACTATGAAATGACTTATCATGACAACACCTCCAGATCAACTAAAGGGAGTATAACATACATACTGCCTTCAATAATTCTCTAAAGCATTATAAACATAAGTGGGCTTTAAATAAACACATATTTATGAGTGCTCATGGTGTACAGATGGCTTGTCAGTAATGTGAAAAAAACTCAAATTACATTTATTATCAAAATATCTATACTTCATAGAACCTTGAGATTTGTCTTCTTATGGGAAGCTACCAAACAAAGAAACCCAGTAGAACCCACTAAAACAAAAGAAGACCATTAAACACCCAACGTGCAGAGAGAAAAAAAGAAAGAAAAAATATGCAAACAATAAAAGTAAGCAAATAGCATTCAAAACTGAAGTTCACAAAAGTGAGTTGACACTGTGATAATTGCAGGCTGCGCCACAATTTGGTGCAGAGATGAATAAACCTTGCAGTGTAATGGGTTGAAGTTCAGCGCAGAGAAAAGTAAACCTCGTGGAGCAGTGACTTGAACCAACCTGTGCCTTGCCTCCAGTCCCAACACCTGATCCTTTTCAATCTGGTCCGGCACTTAAATCGTCCCAACCTTACTCTTGGACCGGAGCCCTGCTGCTTTAATACGCTCTCGGGCTGCTGCCCTGCCACCTTGATTCAGCCCATACTCAACTTTTCCAATTCCGCTCAGTGCTTAAATTGATCAAACCTCGAGTCTTTCCTCGCTGTCAGGCCTGGGTCCGGGCCCTGCTGCCTCGAGTCTGCATTGCCTCCGCTCACCTCGCCTTAGTTCTGCTGAATCGAATTGCATCCAAGTTCACTCCAAGAGGGGCCAAGCATTGGCTCATTCCCAGCTCTTTGGCCTGAATCCCACCGCCACGATTTGGCCCAAACGCACCACGCTGTAGCCACCCTGCACCTTCGAGACTTCAGTGCTCATTGCAAAAATGCCAGGTCATACGGGGGGTTCAAAAGCTCCACTCTGACAGGGAAGTTATAGTCCATTGTTTGCAGTAATCGTTTAGCAGAAAAAGTGTAATTAATGAAGTATTTAATTGCTTTCTTTGTTTTTATTTGTCACCAGCAAGCAGCTGCTGAGCTTCACCAATGCCAACTTTAACTGGAAGTGATTAAATTAAAAAAAATGAAGTAAGCTTCATATCTTCACAGGCTTTATTCCAATATAATCAAGAAATAAGGATCTTAGAATGATCATGGTGACTCACTGGATAAAATGTGCCCACTTCACTGAGGACTGAAGTGTCCGGAAAAGGACTGCCAAATATTTGACTGTGAACTCATTCAGACTTAACCTCTGTGTTAACCTTTGCATTTATGAAAGCACTGATGATAGAGGATTTTCTGAGGATCTGTTATCAGAAAGAAGATGGCTTCAGTGTGCAATCAGTCCATCTGAAAACAGTTTAAAAAAAACTTGAGTAGAAAGAAAACAACAGGAATTCTGCAGATGCTGGAAATTCAAGCAACACACATCAAAGTTGCTGGTGAACGCAGCAGGCCAGGCAGCATCTGTAGGAAGAGGCGCAGTCGACGTTTCAGGCCGAGACCCTTCGTCAGGACTAACTGAAGGAAGAGTGAGTAAGGGATTTGAAAGTTGGAGGGGGAGGGGGAGATCCAAAATGATAGGAGAAGACAGGAGGGGGAGGGATAGAGCCAAGAGCTGGACAGGTGATAGGCAAAAGGGGATATGAGAGGATCATGGGACAGGAGGTCCGGGAAGAAAGACAAGGGGGGGGGTGACCCAGAGGATGGGCAAGAGGTATATTCAGAGGGACAGAGGGAGAAAAAGGAGAGTGAGAGAAAGAATGTGTGCATAAAAATAAGTAACAGATGGGGTACGAGGGGAAGGTGGGGCCTTAGCGGAAGTTAGAGAAGTCGATGTTCATGCCATCAGGTTGGAGGCTACCCAGATGGAATATAAGGTGTTGTTCCTCCAACCTGAGTGTGGCTTCATCTTTACAGTAGAGGAGGCCGTGGATAGACATGTCAGAATGGGAATGGGATGTGGAATTAAAATGTGTGGCCACTGGGAGATCCTGCTTTCTCTGGCGGACAGAGCGTAGATGTTCAGCAAAGCGGTCTCCCAGTCTGCATCGGGTCTCGCCAATATATAAAAGGCCACATCGGGAGCACCGGACGTAGTATATCACCCCAGTCCTGACGAAGGGTCTCGGCCTGAAAAGTCGACTGCACCTCTTCCTACAGATGCTGCCTGGCCTGCTGTGTTCACCAGCAACTTTGATGTGTGTTGCTTGAGTAGAAAGAATTAGGTATCTTCAAAAATTACAATAATCTCCAGTGACTCTCCAGTATTGGACTGTATATCGAATGTGCATAATTTGGAAATGAAGCTGGGGAGATTTCCATCATATTCTGGCCAATATTTATTACTTAACGCAGATTTTTAGTCATTTTTGCATTGCTCTTTGTGAGGTCTTGCTGTGTGCAGTGTACAGCCGTACTTACCACGTTACAGCAATGAGGCCACTTACATTTGGAGAATTGAAAGACGTAGAAAGTGCCACTGAAGTGAATGATTACACAATGATTATACATTGGCATTTGAGATGGTTGTTCTGATAATTCAATATCCAGCAGGCACTGGTGCTTTACTGGACACCAATATGCAGCAGTCAACTTGGTAGCTTTGACATTTGGAGTCAAAAATTATAATTATTGGAGATTCTTCTCTCACTAAAGTGCTTTGAAGCACGTCCCCATATGTGACTGTGCCAGTCAGCTCTCACACATCTGCTAGGAAAATTCCTATTCTGATTTAATGGCAGAAAAAGCAAACTCATCATGTGATTTCCCCACAGTGCAGCAGTAGTATTTCCTCACTTTGTTCAATAATCAACCAAAACCAAACCCTATCATTTCAGCTTTCTGGTCTCTATGTTTTACTCAGTGACATTTCCTCACCCATAAAGTCTTGGGGAATTCCTGTTAACACTGGTTCACTGAGCTCACTTAACTGAAAACAACAAAATCAGAATCAGAATTACATTTGTTATCACTGACATTTGACATGAAATTTGCTTTTTTGCGGCAACAGTACAGTGCAAGACATATAAAATACTATAGTATATGCAGACTATCACTTCTTATAAGGCGGAAGCTAACAGCATAAGTGGCTGTGATAAGCTCAATGCCTTTTATGCACACTTTGAAAAGGAGAATAAAGTTTCACCTATGCAAATCCCTGAAGCATCTGTGGTTAAGAAGGCATACGGTGCTCAACCATGGTTTTCGGTCAGGTGCCGGGCGCTCGGAGAGATTTGGCAGAGGGTGGTCGAGTGTTTGGTGACTTGGGCCGGCTCCCCCACAGGACTTAGTCTGGTGAGGAGGGTGTGAGGACACCCAGCAGGACTAAAAAGAACAAGACCTGACAAAGGGCGGATGAGCTCCTTGTGAGCCAACGGCCATCTTCTGTGGAAGAGATTAAAGCCTCACCACATATCTACGAATCGTATGCTATGCACCTTGTTAGAAGAGACATGATGAACTTGGGCGCTGCACTGTGTACCTGGATCTGCCCAAGGCCTCCGCCTAAGGAAGGGCCGAGCTCAAGGAAGCGGCTGTGGCTGGAGGCCGACACGGCCTCGGGCTCGAGTTCGGCGGGGCGGCAGTGGGCGGTGCCAAGGCGGCCAGCGAGAACAAACTGGAGGAGAGGCTGTACTCGGTGCTGTCGCAAGATCGAAGAAGATGGAGGTGCATAGCCGCCAACCCCGGATTCGGGACAGCACCCACTGACTGACTGACTGTGTATTGGCCTTCATCAATTGTGGGACTGAGTTTAGGAGCCGAGAGGTAATGTTGCAGCTATATGCGATCCTAAACAGACCCCACTTGGAGTACTGTGCTCAATTCTGGTCACCTCACTACAGGAAGGACGTGGAAACCATAGAAAGAGTGCAGAGGAGATTTACAAGGATGTTGCCTGGATTGGGGAGCATGCCTTATGAGAATAGGTTGAGTGAACTTGGGCTTTTCTCCTTGGAGTGACGGAGGATGATAGGTGTTCTGATAGAGGTGTATAAGATAATGAGAGGCATTGATCATGTGGATAGTCAGAGGCTTTTTCCCAGGGCTGAAATGGCTAGCACAAGAGGGCACAGTTTTATGGTGCTTAGAAGTAGGTACAGCGGAGATATCAGGGATAAGTTTTTTTTTATGCAGAGAGTGGTGAGTGCGTGGAATGGGCTGCTGGTGACGGTGGTGGAGGCAGATACAATAGGGTCTTTTAAGAGACTCCTGGATAGGTACATGGAGCTTAGGAGAATAGAGGGCTATGGGTAAACCTAGGTAATTTCTAAGGTAAGGGCATGTTCGCCACAGCTTTGTGGACTGAAGGGCCTGTATTATGCTGTAGGTTTTCTATGTTTCTATCTGACAACCCTGTGATACCTGTCACAGAGGTTGATATCAGAACGTCTTCAAGAGGGTGAACCCTTTCATGCAACAGGCCCTGACAGTATAACTGGGAGGACAATGAAAACCTGTGCCAACCAGCTGGCTGGACTGTGCAATGACATCTTCAATCTCTCATTGCTGCAGTCGGAGGTTCCCAACTGCTTCAAAAGTGCTACAATCATACTGGTGTCCAAAAAGAAAAGAACTGCCTCACTAACTATCATTCAGTGGCATTGTGATCTACTGTGATGAAGTGCTTTGAGAGGTTGATCATGGCTAGAATTAACTCCTGCCTAAGCAAGGACCTGGACCAAAATAGGTCTAAGCAGATGCAATGTCACAGATCTCCACTCGGCCTTAGATTACCTGGAAAACTAATTGATTCCCACGCAGCAATCAACACAATCACCCCCTCAAAACTAACCAATGAACTTCAAAACCTGAGCCTTCCTACCTCCTTCTTCAACTGGATCGTTAACTTCCTCATCAGTGTGTGTGGCTTCCACAGTCTGAGTGGATTGGAAGTAACACCTCCTTCTCGCTGTCAAACAACATCTGCACACCTCAAGAAGCACAGCTGCATGCTTAGCTAGCTGCTCTATTCTCTCTATACCCATGATTGTGTGACTAGGATATAACCACTTCTCATTGTTACCAGACAGGAGGTACAGGAGTCTGAAGACATAATGTTCCAGGAACTACCTCTTCCCTTCCACCATTATATTTCCAAATGGAAAATGAACCCATGAACACTACCTCACTATTTTTTTAATATCTCTTTTTGCACTACTTACTTAATTTGAATTTTAATGTATATCTCTTATTATAATTTATAGTGTATTTTCTGTATTACACTCGACTGCTGCCGCGAAACAACACATTTCACTGTATGTCAGTGATAATGAACCCGATTCCTAAAATGTTAAGGATGTTGTAGCAAGAAGAGCCATGTTCTGGATGGTGAGGGTTGTGAATGATGAATACGGCCTTCTTGAGTCACCACTACTTGAATATGTCCTCAATGGTGGGGAAGGTTGTGCCCATGATTGTGCTGGCTGAATCTACAACCTGTAGAGCTTCTTTCAATCCAGCACATATCAGGCTATGATGCAACCAGTCAGAATGCTCTCCACTATACATCTGTAGAAATTTACTAGTGAAATAAGCTCATAATGAAGTAGAGCTGATGGCATGCCTTCTTCATCAATATGTTGGGCCCAAGATGTTGACACCCCAGAACCTACAACTGCTCACACTTTCCACCTCTAATCCCCCAATAAGACTACTTTATGTTCTCCTGATTTCCCTTTCCAGAAGTCCACAATCAATTCGGTGTTCTTGCTGATAATGATGAGGTTGTTGTTGCAACACCACTCAACCAGCTGATTTAACCTGGTTAAAGTTCTGTGAAGCTGATCAGTTAGGCATTTGCCTCTGTCCTAAATCAGAGTCTAACATCTATCTCATGGTTCTATATCAAATCATCTAGTCTGTGCAAGAACCAGTGAAGACACCCCGATGTGGTAAAGACTGAGTTGTCACCAGGCAAAGTACTGGCCATCAGTAAGAATGATGGTACGCGAGTAGAAGGAAGTAGAGGGTAGTTGCCTTGTCACAAAATACGGTAAGCTGGACCAGCACAGATGAGTCTTATTGTTCTACAGAATCAGAATCAGAATCAGGTTTATTATCACCTGCATGTGTCATGAAATTTGTTAACTTAGCAGCAGCGGTTCAATGCAATACATAATATAGAAGAAAAATAAAATAAATAAAAGTAAATAAATAAGTAAATTAATTACAGTATATGTATATTGAATAGATAACAAATCCTGCAAAAACAGAAATAATTTGTATTAAAAAGAGTTAACGTTCATGGGTTCAATGTCCACAGGAATTGGATGGCAGAATCGCTTCAAGCTTCTGTACCTCCTCGATGATGGTAACAATGAGAAAAGGGCATGCCCTGGGTGCCGGGGGACGCTGCCTTTCTGAGACACTGTTCCTTGAAGATGTCCTGGGTACTTTGTAGGCTAGTACCCAAGATAGAGGTGACTAGATTTACAATCCTCTGCAGCTTCTTTCAGTTTTTGGTCCTGTGCAATAGACTCCCCCCTGCCCCCAACCATACCAGATAGTGACGCAGCCTGTCAGAATGCTCTCCACGGTACATCTATAGAAGTTTTTGAGTGTTTATGTTGACATACCAAATCTCTTCAAACTCCTAATGAAGTGTAGTCGCTGTTGCCTTCTTTATAGCTGCATCGATATATTGGGACCAGGTTACGTCCTCAGAGATCTTAACACCCAAGAACTTGAAATTGCTCACTCTCTCCACTTTTGATCCCTCTATGAGGATTGGTTTGCGTTTCCTCGTCTTACCCTTCCTAAAGTCCACAATCAGCTCTTTCATCTTACTGACATTGAATGCAAGGTTGTTGCTGTGACACCACTCCACTAGTTGGTATATCTCACTCCTGTACGTCCTGTCGTCACCACCTGAGACTCTATCAACAGCAGTTGTATCATCAGCAAATTTATAGATGGTATTTGAGCTATGCCTAGGCACACAATCATGGGTATAGAGAGAGAGTGAGCAGTGGGCTAAGCACACACCTCTGAGGTACACCAGTGTTGATGTCAGCTAGGAGGAGATATTATCACCAGTCCACACAGATTGTGGTCTTCCAGTTAGGAAGTCGAGGATCCAATTGCAGAGGGAGGTACAGAGGCTCAGGTTCTATAACTTAACATTCAGGATTGATGGTGTTAAATGCTGAGCTATTATGGATGAACAGCATCTTGACAAATGTGTTTGTATTGTCCAGGTCGTCTAAGGCCGTGTGAAGAGCTATTGAGATTGCATCTCAAAGCAGCAATGCAACAGGCAACTTTATCTATGTTATTTTCTTCCAGACTGGTTCTGAGGTACTTAATAAGTGGGTGAAACAGTCAATATTTGCAAATGATCTTTGAAACATCCAAAGGAATAACATAAATGAACTTGCATTATTATTGTGCCTGGACATAGCATTTGATTTGCTAGCAGCAAGAGTGGTACATTGGTACAGTACAGACATATTATTGTGATCTGAAATTGGTAACAGAAGTTAATGAATCATTTTGAAAGGAGAACAAGAGGTTTAAGATGACACTTCCTTAAACTGGCCACAAACTGACAGTTTCATCCTCTGATAATGCAGTTTTTAGCTTTGCTAAACAAATACCCTCTTCAGCTTGTCTACAAGTACAACTATTCAGATGATGGGAAAGGATAGAATACAAGGCTAACACACACAAAATATGAAGCTAGTAACCATAGTTATGTGATGTAACAGGAACAAGATAAAAAGGAAGTCGTGGGTTAACTGAAAAAAATCAAAGACACTTCAGTGGGAAATAGGATGTTCAGATGCTCCGAAGTACACTGGATCCCAGGTAACAAGAAGAATATGGCAGAAATATTGAACCATTATTTCACATGAGTGTTTGCATTGGAGATTGAACATTGGTTGATGAATAATGTGATAAGCGCATTTAAAATTTAAGAGGGTGCCAGAGGATACATTAAATAAATTAATCAAACTTGAAGAGGATAAAGACTCCATCTAGATATATTACATGTATTGTATATATTTTAGAAGAAGCTAGGGATGATATAATGGAGGCACCACAACATATGACTAATAATTGGCTGGAAAAAGGTGCCGGAGGGCTGGTGACTGGCTAATGTCCTTAAATATATCTGAAAGGGAGAGAGAGCATGGTCTGGGAATTTACCTCAGCTTAAAAGTCATGGTGAGAGTAATAATGAATTTTTGTCTGAATGAGAGTTCAACCTCCTACCCAAGATCCACAAACCGGACTGAGCAGGCCTATTTTCTCTGCCTGCTCCTGCCCCACTAACCTCACAGAACATAGAAGAGTACAACACAGGAACATGCTATTCAGCCCACAATGTTGTACTGAACCAGCTAAAAATAAAATCAAGAACACCCAAACACTAATCTCATCTACCTATGCCATGTTCCTGTCCCTCCATCCTTCTTCTATCCATGTGCATAGCCAAACAGGTCTTAAAAGCCTCTAATGAATTTGCTTCTACCACCATACCAGGCAGTCCATTCCGGGCATTCATGACACTGAGTAAAAGACCTACCATTCAACCTACCCCCCCACCCCCCCCCCCACCTTCAAGACATGCCCTTTGGTATTAGACATGTCAATCTTTGGAAACAGATATTCTCTGTCCACTCTATCTGTTCCTCTCATAATCTTGTAAACCTTTATCAGATCTGCCCTCAGCCTCCGAAGCTCCAGGGAAAAGAACAGAAGTTTATCCAGTCTCTTGTGATCGCATATGCCCTCCGAACCAGGCAGCCTGGTAGACCCCTTCTGCACCTTCTCCAAACCTCAACATCCTTCCTACAGTGGGGCGACCAGAACCGTATGTAATACTCCAGATGTGGCCAAACAGAAGTTTTGTAAAGTTGCTACATAACCTCCTGACTTCTGAACTCAATGCCTCGGCTAATAAAAGTGCTCCATAAGCTTCTTAACCACCTTATTGCCCTGTGTAGCCACTTTCAAGGAACTATGAACTTGGATCCCAAGATATCTCTGCTCAGCAACACTATTAAAGACCTTGTCCTTACCAGTATACAGTCTCCTTGCATTTGCCCTACCAAGGTGCAACAACGTTTATGAGTTAAACTCCACCTGCCACTTCTCAGCCCAGATCTGCAATTGGTCTATATGGTGCTGTATTCTTTGCCAGTCTTCTACACTATCCACAACTCCACCAGTCTTGATTTTGTTCACAAATTTACTAGCCCATACATCTACATTTTCATCCAGGTTATTTATATACATTACAAACAGCAGAAGTCCCAGCACAGATCCCTGTAGAACTCCAGTAATTACAGACCTCCAGCTTGAATAAGCCCCTTCAACTATTACCCCCTGCTTTCTATATGCAAGCCGTTTCTAAATCCAAACAGCTAACTTGCTGCGGATCCCATGCATCTTAATCTTCTGGATTAGCCTCCCATGAGGGACTTTGTCAAATACCTTTCTAAAATCCATGTGGGCAACATCCACTGCCTTACTCTCATCGATCTCTCTCATCACCTCGTCAAAAAACTCAATCAAGTTGATAAGGCAAGACCTGCGATGCATAAAACCATGCTTGCTCTTCCCAATCAGGCCATGGGTTTCCAAATGCTCATATATCCTATCCCTAAGAATTTTCTCCAGCAATTTCACTGCAGCTAATGTGAGACTCACTGGTCTATAGTTCCCAAGGTTTTTCCTTGTTCCCTTCTTAAACAGAGTTACAACATTAGCCACTCACAAGTCCCTCAGGACCTCCCTTTGGCTAAAGGACACAAATGTACTGGTCAAAGGCCCAGCAATCTCATCTCTTGCCTCCTTCAATAATCTGGGGTAATTCTTCTAAATGCCCTGAAGTATTTATACACTCAGCACTGATCTCCTGGTCCTCCATATCCTTTTCCTTGGTAAATACTGAAGCAAAGTATTCACTAATCTTTTTTAATCAAAATATACTTTATTCAAAAATAAAATTATGTGCAATAAACCATTCAATAACTGTCAATTCTTTACAGATGTTTCCATTACGGTCTATACATTTCCACACTTTTAGCCACCCAAGTGGCACTCTGCTGTTTCACCTTTCCACACCATTGTTGAGGGGTATACTCCCTGCCACCCGACCCCTCCCACTCTTGCGGGAGAAGGATCCTAAGCCGTGGTCTTTCCCCACTGGGCCCCTGCAGTGGCTGCACCAAGTTTCAGTGCGTCCCTCAGCATGTACTCCTGCAGCCGAGAATGTGCAGCATTCTCCCACGGACATCTCCATGTGCTGGTAGATCATCAAGTTTCAGGCCGACCAAAGAGCGTCTTTCACCGAGTTGATGATCTGCCAGCAGCACCGGATGTTGGTCTCCATGTGCGTCCCCGGGAACAGCCCGTAGATCAGAGTCCTTTGTTACGCAGCTGCTGGGGATGAAACGTGACACTAGCCCATCTATCCTCCTCCACACCTTCTCTGCGAACTCACAGTGTGCAAAGAGGTGGGTCACAGACTCCTCCTCACTGCAGTCCTCCTGTGGGCAGCGGGGTGGGGAGACGACGTTCCAGGCGTACAGGAGGGCTCTGACTGGGAGGGCCCCTCTCACCGCCAGCCAGGCGAGGTCTTGGTGCCTGTTGGTAAGGTCTGGCGATGAGACATTTTGCCAGATGAACTGGACGGTTTGCTCAGGGAACCACCCCACTGTGTCCATCACATCCTTCTCCTGCAGTGCCTGAAGGACATTACATGCCGACCACTGCCTGATGGCCCTGTGCTCAAAGGCGTTGTCCTGGAAGAACTTTTCTACGAAGGACAGGTATGGCAGCAACGACCAGCTGACTGGGGCGTTGCGCGGGAGTGGGGCAAGACCCGTCCTTCGTAGCCAGGGCGACAGGTAGAACCTGGGCACATAGTGGTACTTGGTGCCCACATATCTGGGTTCTACACACAACCTGATACTCACCAATTACCTCACACACATTCTCTGCATCGAAGCAAATGTTCGCCCCTTTATCCTTGAGTGGTCCTACCCTCTCACTAGTTATCCTTTTACTCTTGATGTACGTGTAGAGTGCCTTGGGATTCACCTTAATTCTATTAGGGGGTCTATAGTACAATGCCATCAGTATGAGCGCACCCTTCCTGTTTTTTTGAGTTCTACCCTTATAGACTCGGTGGATAAGCCTTCCATTATGTCCCCTCTGAGCGCAGCTGTGGTATTGTCTCTAATTAGTAGAGCGACTCCACCCGATCTTTTACCTCCTCCTCTATCTTTTCTAAAACTTGGAAAACCTGGTTCCTGCCCCTCCCTCAACCAAGTTTCAGTAATGACCACAACACCGTGGTGCCATTTACTGATCCTTGCTCTGTCTACCCATAATACTCCTAGCACTAAAATATACGCACTTTAAGCTATCCGACCCATCATATCTGTTACTTCAATTTTGCCTTCCAATACTTCCCCTGGTGTTCTGGTACCCAGCCCCCTGAAAACTAGTTTAAACTCTGTTGAGTAGCATCAGCAAACCTCCCGGCCAGGACATCGGTTCCCCTCCAGCTCAGATGCAACCCATCCCTCTTGTACATGTCACCCCTTCCCCAGAAAAGGTTCCAAAGATCCGAGAACTTGAAACCTTGATCCCTGCACCATCTCCTCAGCCACTCATTTATCCATGATAACACCCCATTCCTACCTGCACTAGCCCGTAGTACCTGGAGTAATCAGGCGATTACAACCTTGGAGGTCTTTCTCTTCCCCCTCTTTCCTAACTCTATATACTCGCTGTGTAGGATCTCTTCCCCTTTCCTGCCCATGTCATTGGTGACAATGTGCACCAAAACTTCTGGCTGTTCTCCTTCCCCCTTGAGAATATCCTGCAGCCGCTCCAATACATCCCGGACCCTTGCACCCAGGAGGCAACTTCTTACGCCCTCAATCTCCTCAGTAACTTTCAATTCCCCGGCCCTGACTGCTTTATCTTCACCATGAATGCTCAGTCCCGAAACACTTCTATCCCCCATCAAGAAGGCCTCAAAGCTCTCTGCTTCTTTTTGTAAAAAGCGCCAACCAATCCCCTCCACTACCACCCTCCTCCATCTGGCAGAACTGGTGCTCACCTTGGACAAATTTTCCTTTGGCTCCTCCCACTTTTTCCAAACTGGAGGGGTAGCCATGGGCACTTTCATGGGCCCCCTGTTATAGCTGCCTCTTTGCTGGTTACGTTCATTTTCAAAGCCTTCCTTGGTTATATTCCCTTACTCTTCTTCTGCTACATTGACGACTGTATTGGTGATGCTTCATGCACTCTTGCTGAGCTCATTAATTTACCAACTTTGCCTCTAACATCCACCCTGCCCTTAAATTCAATTGGCCCATCACTGACATCTCTCCTATAAAAATGTTATTCCCTTTTCTCAGTTTCCTCATCTCCCAGGATGCAGCTTCCCATTCCAGGACATCAGAGATGTCCTTCATTAAAGAGCAGGGGTTCCCTCTCTCCACTATTGATGCTGCCTTCACCCACGTCTCCTCCATTTCCCGTACATCCTGTCTCACCCCATCTTTCCACGCCTTAATAGTCTTATCATCTTGTCCTTATCTGTAAGGACTGTTTGGTGAGGCAATAGGCAGGACACCCGGAGTGTCACTTCCTTCGTTCAGGCTCTCAGGGTCAGTGGTAGCCAAGTGCCAATACAGTGCCGGCCGATCCTGGTGCAGCATGACTGCCTTCCACCGCTCAGACAAACCGCACCCGATATACCACATTGGTGATGCAGTCGAGCACCTCTCCCAGCCCCTTCCAGTGGCTTCCCAGCTTGGGGGGGGGGTCATCCCTTCTTCTGGGAGGGGCAGTACTCGGTCCCCCCCCGCCCAAGTAAAGTCCCGTCCCTGGCCGTGGGCATCAGAAGCTGATGATTGGTGGCCGCTGGTGAACCACATCGTGACCAGCCCACAGGTGACCCCCTCCCCCCCCCCAGGGGTGCTGCAGGTACTCCAGCCCGGCCCTCCCAGGAATCTCTGGCTCAGGAGGAGGGCCAAACACCAGATCCACCGGCCTGCGAAGCTCCTGCTCGAGCATGAGCACACCTGGTGCTCTCCTGAACCGCTGTCCGGTATGCCCACAATACTAGGGGTAGGTGGTGATTCCAATCGCACGGGTGCTGGCTGACGAGGATGGCAAGCCGCGTGGTAAGAGTGCAGTTAAAGCGCCCCGCTGGCCCATCACCTTGCGGGTGAAGTGGGGTGGTCCGCGTTTTGGTGATTCCCAGCCGCCCGCAGACCTCAGCAAACACCTGCGCCTCAAAGTTGTGCCCCTGGTCGCTGTGGAGTTCCTCAGGTGTGTCGAAATGGCAGAACTTCTCCATGAATCTCTCAGCGGTGGTGGTTGCACTCTGGTCCGGGACTGTGTGCTCTCTGGCCAGGTGAAGTAATCTATGGCCACAGGAATAGCAGGGTTCCCAGCATCAGTGCGGGCGCAGGGGCCCCCCACCAGACACCGCTGCATGAGCGCCCTAGAACAGCGGACCTGCCCCTTCTGGGATGTACGAGTGTCGCAGCAGTGCACGAGCAGCTCCACATCCTGCCTGCATCCAGGCTAATAGAAACCATCATGCAACTTGCCCAATGTCTTTGCAAGCCTGAGTTGACCAGCCCCATGGCAAGGAGCCCCTGGAGGACAACTGGCTGCAGGAAACATCTGTCGCTGTTGGAAAACTGCCACCACTAGAGCGACAGCCCACCGTGCACCTCCAGCGTGTCCCACCGGGAGTATAGGGGTTTGTTCTCTGGACCCAGGGTGGAGACCTGCCCCCAACCGGGCTGCCGTCCCATGTTCAGCCATCGCTTCACCTGGGCCAGCAAGGGTCCTCTCACCTGCTCACTGCGCAGCTGTTGGTCGTCCATCGTGAGGAGGTCTTGCCCCTGGCTCTGACAACAGTCATGACACTCGGTGGCCTCACAGGGATGGCAAGAGAGGGCGTTGGCACTGCCACGGTGCCCTCCGGCACAGTGCTGTATCTCAGAACCGTGGTCCCGGAGAGCCTCCAACCACCGCGCCAGCCACCCCTCGGTACCGCGGAAGCTCAACAGCCAGGCCGTTGAGGCATTGTCCGTGCGAAGCAGAAACCATTAGCTGAAGAGTTGCGGGCTGGCCTGGCGGAGGGTGGGACCACAGCCGAGAGCTCCTGACTGGTGACACAATAGCTCCGTTCAGTGTGGCTCAGGGTGCAGCTGAAGTACGCCACAACGCATTCTCCCTGGCCCCCCCTCCTGCACTGAGACCCCCATTGTTGGCTCCTGATGTAATGCTGAGGCTTTTTAAAGCATTGGCCAGGCTGCACGTGTATTGGGAGCAGTTTGGACATGTTATCTAATAAAAGGTGTACTGGACCAAGGGCATACAGGAGGGTATCCAGAGGAGGTTCACTAGAATGATGCTGGGAATGAAAGGACTGACGTTTGAGGAGGGTTTGATGACACTGGGCCTATACTTGCGGGAGTTTAGAAGAATGAGTGGGGTGGGGGGAATCTCATTGAAACACATCAAATATTGCAAAGTATAGATAGAGTGGACTTGGGGAGGAAGTTTCCTATAGTGGGCACAGAGGACACAGCCACAGAATGGAAGGATGTCACTTGAGATTGGAGATGAGGACAAATTTCTGTAGCCAGGGGTTGGCTGTGGAGGCCAAGGCATTAGGTATATTAAAGCAGAGATTGATAGTTTCTTGATTGGTAAGGGCATCACAAGTTTCAGGGAGAAGGCACGAGAATGGGGCTGAAAGAATGGCCAAGCAGACTTGATAGGCTGAATGTCATAATTCCAGTCCTATGTCTTATGGTCTTCTTAGAAAATGTACCGGCATTTACATAACGATGATCTCACCGTGACTTTATATGATTGAAGTAAATCACACTCCTAAACTCAACCTCGTACAGTAACGGTAAACCTACAATCTTCCTTCCTGATTACCTGTTTCATCTCCTGGAACTTGAGTTCAAGGGTATACAGGTTTCTTTAAATATTAGTACTATTCAGTTTATCACCATTTAAAAAAAATCAGTGTTTTCATTATTTTTACTGAAATAGATGACTTTGGATTTTTCCACACTATCCCACAACACAGAACATCGCAATCAACAGCACATTACAGGCTCTTCGGCCCACAATGTCGTGCTGACAATGTAACCTACTCTAGAAACTGACTAGAATTTTCCTAGCGCATAGCCCTCTATTTTTCTAACCTACATGTACCTATCTAAGAGGTTCTTAAAAGACCCTATTGTATCTGCTTCCACCACTGCCGCCAGTAGTGCATTCCACACACCCACCACTCTCTGTGAAAAACTTGCCCCTGACATCCCCTCAGTATCTAAATCCAAGCACCTTAAAACTATGCTCCCTCACATTATCCATTTCAGCCCTGGGGAAAAAGCCTCTGGCTATCCACACGATCAATGCCCCTCATCATCTTATACACCTCTCACCCTCCATCACTCCAAGGAAAAAAGGCCAAGTTCACTCAACCTATTTTCATAATGTATGCCCTCCAATCCAGGCAACATCCTCCTCAACACTTTTTGTGTCAATAAATTTTGAAGTGCAAAAGTCTGGTCCTCTCGCACTTTTCCCTGTTGATTGTTTCCATCAATGAACTCTCAAACCACACTTGTGCACCCAGGATCTTAAACATCTTAAAAAGGGGGTGATTGAAGCAGATGTCTGGGGTTAAGGGATATTTGACTTCTGTGGTTACAAAGCTAATGAGGTTAAGGACAGATAGAGACAAAAGGAGCAAATGTGTCTTGTTCACCTATCACTTGGAGAAATTATCTCAAAGTCCAGTGGTCAAGAGGCTGGCGAGGAGGAATTGTAGAACCAGGAGTGGATAAAAACCAAATGGTGTGCCTTCATATTGAGACAAAGGGATTATGAGTCAGGTGGAGATTATGACCCTGCAAGCCATCCTGAGTTGAGGAGGAAGATGGGAAACCAGCCTGGCAAGTTGGAGCAGCAATTCCATATATGGAATTACCATGCCTTCACTTTTACAATTGGCTTGATTGAGATACTGTACGATGGTCCCAATAATTCTGGAAGGTCAGGAGAAATGGACTGAAGGAAGAATGCTAAGTACATGTACAGTGATCTTCTTGGTGCAAATGTAGTACCCCTGAAAAAGGGATATGGCAAATGAAACAGATTCACTATGTTCATGCATCAGTCACTTTATGGAACCAAAATAAATTACAATACATCCAGTTAACAGTATAACAATAGAAAATGAGATGTACATTAAATCAAGTTCAATCCTTTTCCTGTTTATACTGTTATTCATTTAACATTCAGGACTTTTGGTTTAACTATCATTTCTGTTATTCTATAGGAACATCTCACTTTATTTCTAAATGATAAATATAACACAAAATATGAAAATACTCCAATAAACTATCATCTTCTGTACAAGGCATCCAAGCAGTTACATTGCGTGCTTATGGCACTGTCTCCATGTAGCTTTAACGCTTCAATCATACAAGCCACGTGGTTAAAAACAGCCTTGTTTCCCCAATGGTTTCAGAAAAACATACAACTCAAAGGATTATACAAAACTTCAGAAAAATACTTTTAAAGTTTTTCTGAAAACATGGAAGTACCAATTGGCTTAAAATTCCAATTATTTTCTGTATTTCTTCGCCTACCTGAAAAAAGGATATAGCAAATGAAACAAAAAAAAACAAAAAGGATATGGCTATGTTCAAGTATCAGTCAGTTTACGGAACGAGTACAGCGTGTACTTCCCCAGGCATTCTGGCAGGCATGAGCAATCAACCGTGTGTTGAAGATTGAAGGCGAGCCCTTACAAGTCGATGGCAGATTCAGTGCTCAATATTATGAAACCTTGCATACGGATTCTCAGAATTTTCAACTGAACACATTTGCATCTTTTCTTTTCTCAACGTGCAATTATATTCACAGGAATTAAATTATTTTAACTCCTTTAAAAATGACTTGAACAATTATTTATGGCTAAATTGAATAGATTTCAACCTTGACAAACAAACAACACAGAAGGAGGATACTGTGTTTAGAGCTCAGAGAAGACTGCAACCCACAAGAGTGAGCAAGGACAGTTCATCTCAGATGGATAGTATTGAAATCAAGCCATGAGTTTTGTGATTGTAATGCATAGCAAAAAGTAAATTGAATGCAAAGTGTGATCTCAATTGACAGCATTTGCAACTCTGGGAAATGTCAGGTTAAAAAATATTCATTAATTGTGGACTATGCCTTGTTGCTGACCTGGAATTCTTAAAAACCACTGGCACGTATATCTGTCAATGCCTTTCAGAAATGATTTGCTGCCTCATTGCAATGTAACTAATTGAATTGATCAGCTTAGCCCTTGGATCACTTGAGATTCAGAAGACACGACAGAAAGCATGGCATATCATGACTAAATTCTGCAGTGTCACAAAGGCTGAGCATTTATTCCCTTGTCTGAAAGTTGGGTCATCTGAATGCCACTAAACATTTTCAACAATAATATATCAGCAACTGCAAATACCAATTTAAAGGCTAGTATGAATACAATAAATGACTGGTATTACCTGATTTAGTTGGTAATTTACCAAATGTCCTCATATTTTTCTTGAAAAAAATGACAGATACAGTGAGCATCACAATGGTGCTAATAATAAAGCTAAATGATCTTAAAAAAATTAAAATATTCAGTAAAGGCATTTAGTTTCCACAGAGTTGAGGTGAAACAAACTGCTGCAAAGATAATTTTTAATTTGTTCTTCTTTGCAAATTCTTCTGCCAATCTATTTGTATGTTCAGTTGATGGTGCAGAGATACATACCAGAAACAATATGGAAAAAGATGTTATATGGTCTTAATTCAAAAATGTGTGCATCAGGAGGCAGCAGGAGCTCAATCAAATCTCCCTTACTCATCCCCATCCCACCCAAACTGGTGCATTCAATGAAAACCAAAATGCACTGGATATGAATCCTTAACAAATAGCAAATATCTCTACAACCACAAGATGCCCCCATTTTATAAAACTTGGAAGTCACAGTTTGTGAAGCTTTCACAAGGGTGCTATTGTCTTACCAAGGTCATGATATGCAAACGAACACATTAATGCATACAAATTAGATAAAATGTGAAACAAGTTATACAATACCATTCCATCTAAAATGTGGCTTGAGTGCACAGCAAGAACCCACTGATACCTTTGAGGCATAAATTAATTAATTTGAGAATTTCTTTTCTTTAGTTGTCCTATCACCACCCCTTCTTGACTTGCACTGCCAGCTTTCTGTCATTTAATTGCTCTGGTTATCTCTCAAATACCTTCCCTGCTTCCTTCCCTTGACTCTCTTTTTTTCTGTATGTTAGGCATACAGTATTTATATTGTATGAGCTCCAGTTCTGATCAAAAATTTTTGAAATTATGTTTCACCCAATTCCCCTTCTGAAAAGGTCACCTGACCTGATGAATTTGAAAACAAAGAAATAATATGATGATTGAGAAAATGTTTTGATTTTCCAACCAAGAGACTCAAAGAAACAATATTTAACTGCATTGAACCATGATGTTCTTACTGATGTACAGGTTACCTTTCTGCGAAATGAAAGTGCTGAAGATGAGGTAGGTGGTTTACAAACAGAGGCAATGTGCAGAGAGGAGAGGCTGTTGATGGGACAAAATTGCAGTCAACAGCATGAGCTGAAACATAAAAGGTGGACAAGATTGAAAAAGGTGAATACTGGATCAAATTTGTTATACTTGAATGCACGCAGTATACAGAACAAGGTAGGTGAACTTGCAGCACAGTTACAGATTGACAGGTATGATGTTGTAGGCATCACTGAATCGTGGCTGAAAGAAGAAATCATGGCTGGGAGCTTCATGTCCAAGGCAATATGATCAAATTCATCCTAAAATTTGAGAACGAAGGCAGAAGGAGCGGTGTTGCTCTGTTGGTAAAAAATGAAATCAAATCAATCAAAAGAGGTGACAATAGGTTGGAAGCTGTTGAAGCATTGTGGATAGAGTTAAGAAACTGCAGGGTGAAATACCCTGAGGGGAGTTACATACAAAACCCCAAACAGTAGTAAGGATGTGGCCTACAAATTACAATGGCAGATAGAAAATACATGCCAAAAAGGTAATGTTACAATAGTCATGGGGGACTTCTAATGCAGGTAGATCTGGGAAAATTAGGTTGTTTTTGCATTCTAGGAGGGGGAGTTTCTGGAGTGCCTAAGAGATGGCTTCTTAGAGCAGCTTGTGGTTGAGCAAACTAGAGGATCAGGTATTCTGGACTGGGTGTTGTGCAATGAGATGGAATTGATTAGAGACGTTAAGATAAAAGAACCTCTAGGGAAAAGTGATCATTATATGATTAAATTCATCCTAAAATTTGAGAAGGAGAAGCTAAGGACTGATGTATCAGTATTATAGTGAAGTAAAGGGAATTACAGAGGCATGCGAGAGGAGCTGGCCAGAATTGATTGGAAAAGAACTCTGGTTAGGGATGATGACAGAGTAGCAATGGCTGGAATTTCGGGAAGCAATTCAGAAGGCACAGGATATATACATCCCAAGGAGGAAGAATTATTCTAAAGGCAAAATGGCACAGCTGTGGCTAGCAATGGAAGTCAAAGCCAACATAAAAGCCAAAGAGAGGGCGTATAATACAGCAAAAATTAGTGGGAAGTTAGAGGATTGGGATACTTTTAAATACCAACAGAAGGCAACTGGCAAAATCATTAAGAAGGTAAAGATGGCATACAAAAGTAAGCTAGCCAATAATATTAAAGGTGATACCAAAATTTTGTTTAGATACATAAAGTGTAAAAGAGAGGTGAGGGTAGATGCCTAACTGCTGGAAAATGATACTGGAGAGGTAGCAACGGGGGACAAAGAAATGGTGGATGAACTGAATAACTGTTTTGCATCAGTCTTCACTGTGGAAGACAATAGTAGTATGGTGAAAGTTCCAGGTGTCAGGGGTCATGAACTGTGTGAAGTTACCATAACTAGAGAGAAGGTTTTTGGGACACTGGAAGGTCTATAGGCAAATAAGTCACCTGAACTAGATGGCATACACCCAGGGTTCTGAATGAGGTGGTTGAAGAGACTGAGGAGACATTAGTAATGATCTTTCAAGAATCACTAGATTCTGGGATGGTTCCAGAAGACTGGAAAATTGCAAATATCTCTCCACTCTTCAAGAAGGAAGAGAGGCAGAAGAACAAAAGCTATAGGCCAGTTAGTTTGGCCTCAGTGGTTGGGAAGATGTTGGAATCAATTTTTACAGATTCAGCAGCGCAGTAGATATGGCAATTGTGCTTGTGAGCATGCACATGCCAGCTAATTATTCTTTAATCATGCTGGTATTTAACTCCGTACTTGTCGTTGTAGTGCTTGTCGAGACTTGGACAGAGCATAGCAATGCTTCGCTGCCTGTTTGCATTTGGCCTTCCCTGAGAAATTGGACTGTCAAGTCAACTGACTCTGAAGACTAGCGATATTCATTTAATGTTTAGAAGTTCTTTTCAGCCACAGTGTAGGCTTTGTTTTCCATTTGAGAGTTTTAGTTAATGGCCCTGTTTGGCCTAGCGTTTACTGTTTTATTTTCCCTTTAACACTGTTCATATTAAAATCTGTGTACTATCGACCTGATTCAGTGTTTCTCACTCCACACTTGGGCCATATCCGAAACTGGTAACAGAGGTACTTAGAGGCATATAATAAAATAGGCTATAGTCAACATGGTTTCCTCAAGGGAAACTCTTGCCTGACAAATCTGTTAGAATTCTTTGAAGAAATAACAAGCAAGCTAGACAAAGGAGAATTGATTGATGTTGTGTACTTAGATATACAGATGGTCTTTGACAAGATGCAACACATGAAGCTGCTTAACAAACTATGAGTCCATGGTATTACAGGAAAGATTCTTCATGGATAAAGCAGTGGCTGATTGGCAAGAGGCAAAGAGTGGGAATAAAGGGAGCCTGGTCGGCTGCCAGTGGCTAGTGGTGTTCCACAGGAGTCTGTGTTGGGACTGATTTTTTTTTCCATTATATGTCAATGATTTGGATGATGAAATTGATGGGTTTGTTGCAAAGTTTGCAAACGATATGAAGATTGGTGGAGGAGCAGGAAATTTTGAGGAAGTAGAGAGGCTACAGAAGAACTCCGACAAATTGGCAGAATGGGAAAAGAGATGGGAGATGGAATACAGTGTTGGGAAGGGTATGGTCATGCACTTTGGTAGAAAAAATGAAAGTGTTGATTATTTTCTAAATCAGGGATTCCTGGCCTGGGTTCCACAGACACCTTGCTTAATAGTTTCAGTCCATGGCAAACAAAAGATTGGGAACCCCTGTTCTAAATGGAGAGAAAATACAAAAAACTGAGATGGAAAGGGACTTGTGAGTCCTTGTGCAGGATTCCCTAAAGGTTAATTTGCAGTTTGAGTCTGTGGTGAGGAAGGCAAATGTGATGTTAGCATTCATTTCAAGATGACTAGAATATAAAAGCAAGGATGTAATGTTGAGGCTTTATACAGCACTGGTGAGGCCTCACTTGGAGCTTTGAGAGCAGGGTTGGGCGCCATTGTCTTAGAAAGGATGTGCTGAAACTGGAGAGGATTCAAAGAAGGTTCATAAAAATGATTCCAAGATTGAACAGCTTGTCATATGAAGAGCATTTGATGGCTCTGGGCCCATATTCACTGGAATTCAAAAGAATGAGAGGTGGTTTCATTGAAACGTACTGAATGGTAAAAGGTCTTGACAGAGTGGATGTGGAGAGGATGCTTCCTGTGGTGGTAGAGTCTAAGACTAGAGGACACAGCCTCTGAATAGAGGAGACTCCTTTTAGAACAGAGATGGTGAAGAATTTCTTTAGCCAGAGACTGGTGAATCTGTGGAATTCTTTGCCTGGGGCAGCTGTGAAGGCCAAGTCTTTATGTATATTTAAGGCGGTGGTTGATAGATTCTTGATTGGTCAGGGAATGAAGGGATACAGGAAGAAAGCAGGAGACTGGGGCTGAGAGGAAAATTGAATCAGCCATGATGAAATGGTGGAGCAGACTCAATGGGCCATATGGCTTAATTCTGCTTCAATATCTTATGGTCTTTTGGTCTTATGAAATAATTTGGACCAGAGTATGAACTAGTAGAAACAGCTATATAATAAAACATCTCAGTGGGTGTGGGGCTTCATAGAAGCTCAGCAGATACTTTCTGAATATGCCTTAGCTTCCATCCTATTTTGAATGTTTTGAAGAAAATCATTAGATTTAAAAAAAATATTTCTTCACATCCTTCTCTTAAAACACTGCATTCATTATGAGCACAAACCTATGCCTTCAGCTACTTTACCATGAAAGTGTAATGGACAAGTTTCCTCCAGTTGTCATTTGGCAACACACAATGAATATATCATTATCTGTATATGCCTAGCATCCATGCACAGGATTTTGGCAAAGAATTCAGTCTTATTTTATACCTGAGTTAAAAAAATTCTCATTTGTATAGAGTCATAGAGTCTTAGAGAAGAACAGCACAGAAACAGACCCTTTGACATATCTAGTCCATGCTGAAACCATTTAAACTGGCTACTCCGATTGACCTGCACTGGAACCATAGCCTTCTATATCCCTACAATCCATGTACCTGTCCAAACTTTTCTTAAACGATGAAATCAAGCTTGCATGTACCACTTGTGCTGGCAGCTCATTCCACACTCTCATGACCCACTGAATGAAGAAATTTCCTCTAATATTCCCCTTAAACTTTTCACATTTCACCCTTAACCCATGACCTCTGGTTGTAGTCCCACCCAACCTCAGTGAAAAAACCTGCTTTCATTTACCCTATCTATACCTCTCATAATTGTGTCTACCTCTATCAAATCTCCTCTCAGTCTTCTACGTTCTAAAGAATACAGTGCTAACATATTCAATCTTTCCTTATAACTCAGGTCCTACAGTCCTGGCAACATCCTTGAAAATTTTCTCTGTACTCTTTCATCTTTCCTGTAGGTAGGTGACCAAAACTGCACACAATACTCCAAAGCAGGCCTCACCAACATCTCAGACAACTTTAAAAAAACATCCCATCTCCTGTCACAAACAAGAGAAAATCTGCAGATGCTGAAACTCCAAGCAACACACACAAGATGCTTGAGGAATTCAGCAGGCCTTACTTCACACATGGATTATAATTCTGATTTTCCAGAGGACCAGTTTTGTCCCTTGCAATCTTTTAGCTCTTATCATATATGTAAAACCCTTTAGGATTCTCCTTCACCTTGTCTGCTAGGGCAGCTTCATGCCTCCTTTTAGCCTTCCTGATTTCTTTCTTAAGTGTTCACTTGCATTTGTTATACTCCATAAGCAAGTCCTTTGTTCCTACCTGCCCATACCTGCTACACACCTCCTTTTTTCTCTTAAGCAGGGCTTTAATATCTCTTGAAAACAAAGGCTCCTTACATTTGTCATCTTTATCTTTTATTCTGACAGGCATATAAAAGCTTTGTACTCTCAACATTTCACATTTGAAAGCCTTCCACTTACCAGTGCACCTTTGCCAGAAACAGCCTGTCCCAATATACACTAGTCAGATAATTTCTGATACCAGCAAATTTGGCCTTTCTCCAATTTGTAACCTTAACCCACACACCAGACCTATCTTTTTGCATATTTACTTTGAAACTAATGGCATTGTGGTCACTAGATATGTACGTGGGGTCAAATAATATCTTTAGTTTGTATTTCCATTCTTTGTACTTTCCTAGTGTCTTCCAGAAGGAGATATGCTTGGATAATGCTAAGACAGAACCATATTACTCTCTCACACAACCTATGGACAAACAGACTATCAATAGTCAGAAGGATTAATCCAATCTTAGGTAATAGCTCAAAGCCAGCAAAAGTTAATTTACAGCCTCTTTAATACCAGACCAATTTTATTTCCATTGACGGAAAAGTAATAAAGTGAGCAGCTGACTTGATGGTCCTTCTAAACTAAATTCAACGCCATTGCCTACATAGATTTGTGAACAATGGCCACCTGGCAAGGCTTCTAGGTCTGATGGCGACTTTGAAACCATAGCCCAGGGGTCGTGCAAGGAGGATGTTGGTGAAATAAAATGAACCTCAAAAAAATGGAGTCTGTTTTCAATTTTTTTTTGTGAATGTTATTTGGCTGTCTTCCTTCCATCTTGTAAGTGCAGCCAGCTTTAACACTGATTGCTGTAATTCTGTTTCTAATATTTAATCTGTTTCTGGGGACCTGGCGTTCATTCAACCTCTTGATAGATAATGGCCTTGAATCAACAGTTCCACAATACTTGTCATTCAGACTTCTCCAGGTCAGTTCAAAGTAAGAGACAGCCAGGGTCAGACAAATGCCAGCAGTGCTTACTTTATCTAAAAATACCAAACTAAGTTGATTTGTAGCACCATTATCCTTGACCTTCTACTGATATGACGTAATTTCCGGATTTGGGAAGATTTATTGGCAAGAATAAGAGGAAAAGAAATCAGTTTCAGAAAATATCCCAGAGAGTAACTTCAACAACTTTTGAAATACTTCACAAAGGTGCTTTCAAAAATGAATTGGCACCATATTAGCAATGAGAATCTGTACTGTCAATAAAACATGGTCTAGATTTCAACACTACACCTCTGAAAAGCTATTTTTTATTCTGAAGTGGACCATGATTGACCATTTCTTGGTCAAGTTGTGATACTCCAAAAATTCAATTGGATATTTCTGACTATGATTCGCTCTTGTGCATATGACTAGAGTTCCGTGACAGTCACCCACCTTTGAGAGTGTCCTGACCAGCTGTATTACCGTCTGGTATGGTAATTGCAAGGCATTTGACCACAAACGAATTGAGAGGACTGCTGAGAGAATCATCAAAGTCTCTCTCTCTCTCTTTCTCCTCCATCCAGATCATATACCAAAAGTGCTGCATTCGTAGAGCCCTCAGTATTGGCAAGGACCCCATCCATCCAACAATCTCTTCGACCTCCTACCATCAGGCAGAAGTACCACAGCGTAAGAACAAGGACTGCTCGATTGGGTAACAGCATCTTTTCCCACCGTGTGAGACTGTTGAACACCCTGATGCTACCCAGTGCACATTACCTGTGACAGCTCCAGTAGCAGTAAACTGTTGAATATTTAACTGTATGTTGTATATACACTTTATGTCAACTTGTACATCTATAGAATATTTTTTATTATCTGTTAATATTTTTGTAATGTATGTGATATACGTACTGAGTTTCACATCTTGGTTCCAGAGAGATGTTGTTTCATTTAGCTGCATACAGGTGTACATTCAATGTCAATAAACTTGAACTTGAGGTTCACATTATTCATTGTGCAATCCTCCTCTTGGAGCATTGTGGGGGAAATTGGATCAAGCTGGTCCAGATCTCACTGCAAGCTCTGGTGGTCTTCCTCACCGTCCACTGCATCCCCAGCCTTGGTGTTATCCACAAATTTGCTGATCCAGTTAACCACATTATCATCCAGATCATTGATATAGATCACAGACAACAATGGACCCAGCATCGATCCCTGCAATCCTCCACTAGTCACAGGCTTCCAGTCAGAGAGGCAACCATCTAGTACCGCTCCCTGGCTTTTTCCACAAAGCCAATGTCTAATCCAATTTACTACCTCATCTTGACTGCATACCAACTGAACCTTCCTGACCAACCTCCCATGAAGGACCTTGTCAAATGTCTTGCTAAAGTTCATGTTGACAATATGCACTGCCTTGCCTTCATCAATTTTCCTGGTCACGTCCTCAAAAAAACTCTTTAAGATTGTTTGGACATGACCTAACATGCACAAAGCCATGCTGACTATCCCTAATCAGTCCCTGTCTATACAAATGTTCATATATCAGGTCCTGTAGAATACCTTCCAATAACTTTCCCACAACTTAGGTCAGGCTAACTGGTCTCTAACTTCCTTGGTTATTTTTAGAGTCTTTCTCAAACAGCAGAACAATACTAGCTATCCTCCACTCCTCAGGTACCTCACCTGATGCTCAGGATGATTTACATATCTTTGCTATGACCCTTGCAATTTATGCATTTGCCTCCACTGAGTTCAAGGGTGCACCTTGTCAGGCCCTGGGAATTTATGTACCCAAATATGCCTCAAGACAGGAAATACTTCCTCCTCTGTAATCTGTATAAGGTCCATGACCTTGTTGCTGTTTTGCCTCACTTTTATAGACTCTGTGTTTATCTCCCGAGTAAATACAGATGCAAAAAAATCTATTTAAGATCTCCCCCATCTCTTTTGACTTAATACACGAATTGACGTTCTGATTTTATCAAGGACCAATTTTGTCCCTTACAATCACTCTTAACATATCTGTAGAATCCGTTAGGATTCTCTTTCACCTTGTCTGCTAGGGCAGACTCAAGCCTTCATTTTAGCCCTCCTGATTTCTTTCTTACGTGTCCTCTTGCATTTCTTATACACCATAGGTGCCATATTTGTTCCTACCTGCCTACACCTGCTGTGCACCTCCTTTCTTTCTTAACCAGGGCCTCAATATTTCTTGAAAATCAAGGCTCTCCAAACCTGTTATCTTTACCTTTTGTTATGACAGGTTCATACAAGTTTAGTACTCTCAACATTTCACTTTAGAAGGTTTTCCACTTACGAAGTACACCTTTGCCAGAAAACAGCCTGTTCCAATCAACACTTGCCAGATCTTTTCTGATACCCTCAAAGTTGGCTTTTCTCCACTTTAGAATCTCCATCCATGGACCAGACATATCCTTTTCTATATTTTCATTGGAACTAATGGCATAATGATCATTAGATACAAAGAGTTCCCCTACACAAACTTCTGTCACATGCCCTGTCTCATTTCCCAATAAAAGATCAAGTATCACACACTTTCTCGTTGGGACTTTTGTGTACTGATTAAGGAAAATTTCCTGAACACATTTAACAAATTCTACCCCATCTAGACCTGTTACAATATGGGAGTCCCAGTCAATATGTTGACAGTTAAAATCACCTACTATAAAAAGCTTACGTTTCTTGCAACAGTCTGTGATCTCTGAAAAAATTGGTTCCTCTAAATCCTGCAGACTGTTGGGTGGTCTATGATATAGCCCCATTAATGTAGTCATACCTTTCTTATTCCTCACTTCTGCCTCACTAGATGAGCTGTCCAGTCTGTCCTGACTGAGCACTGCCGTGACATTTTCCCTGACTAGTAACAACACCAGTCCCCCTTTAGTCCCTCTTGTTCTGTTGTGTGAAAGCAACGGACATCTGAAATATTGGGTTGCCAGTCCGGCCCCTTCTGCAGCCAAGTCTCACTAAAGGGTACACTATCAAAGTTCCATGTCTTGATCCATGCCCTGGGCTCATCTGCCTTTCCTAAAATACTTCTGGCATTGAAATATATGCAGCTCAGAGCATTATTCACAGCATGCTTAATCCTTTTGATTCATGGCTTTGTCCTAGGTCATAACACTACCTGTCTCTGCAACCTCTCCACTATTTGTTCTGGCATTCTGGTTCCTATCCCCCTGCAAGTCTATCTTAATATCCCCATGCAGGACTAGCAAACCTTCCCACTAGGATATTAGTCCTCCTCCAGTTCAGGTGCAAACTGTCCCTTCCGTACAGGTTCCACTTTCCCTGGAAGAGAGGCCAATGATCAAAAAATCTGATGCCCTCCCTCCTACACCAACTCCTTAGCCATGTGTTAAACTGTATGACCTTCCTATTTCTGGCTTCGGTAACATGTAGAATACGTAGCAATCCTGAGATCACAACCCTGGAGGTCTTCTCCTTTAACTTAGCACCTAACCTCCTGAGCTCACTTTGCAGAATTCGTCACTCTTTCTACCTATGCCTTCAGTACCTACATGGACCATGACCTCTAGCCCCTCACCCTCCCACTTACCCTAAGTATGAAAGCTTCTTTTTGCATAATGATCAACAGATTCTGGAAAAAGCATATCACACATCACAGTCAGGTCAATGTCATCTGCTTTGACCAGGTTGGTGAACACCGTCACACAGGAAACACAGTAAAAAAAATGACCATTCTTCAAAGGTTGAAGGAACAGTTGGGTTAAAGAATTGCAGTTATCTTCTGCATACCTACCCTGCATTCTCCAAGCAAATCACTCAGGAGTTAAATGCCAAGTGTGCTTTATGTGTGTCACCACTAAATGAAGGTGAAATGCTGGGTTAAAAATTAATATTGAAGGTTTGCCAGGTCACAAAGTACATCTTTTTTTTCTTGGAATTCAAGGCCAACCAAAAATGCAAATAATGATCAGTGAGCTATTCCTGGTTCTTTATCACAAGAAAAAAAATTCGGTGCTGTAAAGCAACATCAACTTGCTTTGACATTTTTCCAAGATGCAGGCAATAATAACACAGGCAATGAAAACGGCAAAACAAAAGGTGATACTGGCAGTAATGGCAAGATCTTCTGCAAAAATGCAGGTAGGTATTAAGGAAAGAAGGCAGTAGAAATGCCTGCAGGTCAGTGAGGGAATAGAAGACTATCGTAGTGACCAATTCCTGTCCATTCTGCTCTCCAATGTCCGCTTGCTGAGGAAATCGGGCCCACAGTCCTCGGAGTCGCCTGACGCCAGCAGCCGCAGGTAGGGACGTCGTAAGCGGTGTGCGAGGAAGCGGAAGCGAGGCAAGCGGGCAGGAGTCTGTGCCAGGAAAAGAGCAAGCCCTAGCCGGCCAGCTCTCCTGTCCATTCTGCTCTCCAATAGACATTAAATTGGACTACATCCGACTCCAACGAAATACTCAGCGGGAGTACAGAAACAGATGTGATCCCGGACACCGCCATTCAGCTGTTTATTTATGTAACAGTTTATCCCCCAAGCCATCAGACTACAAACCTATTGCCCTCCGCTGTGCCTATTGTCTTGTTTATTATTTATTGTAATGCCTGCACTGTTCTGTGTACTTTATGCAGTCCTGGGTAGGTCTGTAGTCTAGTGTAGTTTTTCTGTTGTTTTACGTAGTTCAGTGTAGTTTTTGTATTGTTTCATGTAGCACCATGGTCCTAAAAAACATTGTCTCATTTTTACTGTGTACTGTACCAGCAGTTATGGTCGAAATGACAATAATAATTGACTTGACTTGACTTGAATTGAAAGCACAGCTGGCAGTGGCAGGATGAGGGAGGAGAATCTCAAGGAAAGAGACAAGAGTTGGTTTTAGGGGTTATAGATGTTAAGAAGATGATACATTGAAAGGATTTAAATAGTTATTAATGTGAAGCATTAGAATATTGGTGAAGCATGCCCAGGATTTGACACTGTGTGGTATATATGTAACAGAGCTGAAATTTTAAACTTGTTAGGAGGCAGCAATTTGACAGTCAGGCTAGGAGCACTCTAGAAGTGGTAAGGGTGTGGCAGAAGGTTCAGATGCAGACAATTCAGAAACTTCAGAAATGCTCTTTATAGACCATGGATTGTCATAGCTGAGCTGTTTACTATTTTAGAAAGGATGGAATTGGAATTTTTGGGATTTCCATTCAAACAATAATCCAGTTACTTTTTTTTTTAATTTTAAGAGACCGTAATAAAGAAGTAAAAATAAAATAAAACAATCTGGAAGAAAACATAGGTAGTTTATAAAGAGGAAAACAATTAAAAGAATGAGCAGCAGGTAAGTCAAAATGAACGAATGCCAACAGAAGCTTGTTTTATATTTTCTAATCATTGCTTATAAAGAGATCAGCATGAACAACGAACAATAAATGTAAACTGCTGCTCCAACTCACTCAGCTAAAAATTCACTCTTCAGAGCAAACATCAAAAACCACAAATTATACCAAAATATTTTAGAATACTGATGTACTTTTGCAGAAGTTCTTTTAAGTTGAATTTGTTTGGATTGTATCCAACTATCTCTCATCCTTGTATTAGGCATTTCTGTGAGAACCTTTGCTCAAAAACAGTAAAAACCTTAAACTGGATTTTATGGGGAAAAGGCTGCATAACTGAAGATGTCCTAAACAAGCTGTTCACACTTCCCGGGCTATTTCCCAATTGCTTGCTAACATTGAACTCGCATTGCACCCAGCAGTACAGCACAGTTTTGGAAATGCCCTGCTAATTATGTCAGACTGAACTTGCCACAGAAATTGCAACTCTGCATATCTGAATAAGGAAGAATAGCTGTCAGGCAATCAGTTATTTGGTAATGTAAAATATAAGACCACAAGACCATAAGATAGAGAAGCAGAATAAGGCCACTTGGTTCATCGAGTCTGCTCCGCCATTAGAGCCTATCAACCTCTGCCTTAAATATGCATTAAGACTTGACCTCCACAACTGTTGGTGACAATGAATTCCACAGATTCTCCATTCTCTGGCTAAAGAAATTCCTCATCATCTCTGTTCTAAAAGGATGCCCCTCTATTCTGAGGCTGTGTCCTCTGCTCTTAGACACTCCCATCATAGGAAACATTCCCTCCACATCCACTCTATCAAAACCTTTTCCCATTCGATAGGTTTCAATTTGGTCACCCATCATTCTTCTGAATTCCAGTAAATACAGACACAGAGGCATCAAATGATCTTCATACGACAAGCCGTTTAATCCTGGAATCATTTTTGTGAACCTCTTTTGAATCCTCTCCAGTTTCAGCACATCCCTAAGAAAAACTCCTCACAGAAGTTCAACTGAGGCCTCACCAGTGCTTTATAAAGTCTTAACATTACATCCTTCCTTTTATGTTCTAGTCCTCTTGAAATGAATGCTAACATCACATTTCCCATCCTCACCACAGACTGAACCTACAAATTAACCTTTAGGGGATCCTGCACAGGTCCCTTTGCACCTCAGATTTTTGTATTTTCTCGCCATTTACAAAATAGTCAAGCCTTTCATTTTTTTTTTTGCGTTTTTTTGAGGAATAGAGACCATGTCGGTAGGGTTAGTATTTTGCTCTGGGTGTCAGATGTGGGAATCCTGGGAATCCTCCAGTCTGCCAGGTGGTCATATCTGCACCAGGAGCACTGAGGTACAGCTCCTGAGAGACCGTGTTAGGGATCTGGAGCTGCGGCTCGATGACCAACAGCTTATTAGGGAGAGTGAAAAGGAGATAGAGAGGAGCTACAAGGAGTTAGTCACCCCGAGGCTGCAGGAGTTAGACAAGTGAGTGACGGTCAGGGAAGGGAAGGGAAGAGCTCAGATAGTAGACAGCACCCCCCCTGTGGCCATCCCCCTCAGTAATCATTATCTCGTTTTGGATGCGGTTGAGGGGGTGACCTGATAGAGGATGACCATGGCGATTGGGTCTCTGGTACTGAGCCTGGTTCCGTGGCGCAGAAGGGAAAGAGGAAGATGAGGGATGCGATAGGCATAGGGGATTCCATAGTGAGGGGAACAGACAGGAGGTTCTGTCAGTCTGATAGAGACACCCGCATGGTGTGTTGCCTCCCAGGTGCCAGGGTACGGGATGTCTCAGATTGGGTGCAGAGTATTCTGAAGGGAGAGGGTGAACGGCCAGAAGTCTTGGTGCACGTTGACATAGGTAGAAAAAGGGAGGAGGTCCTGAAGAGAGAATTCAGGGAGTTAAGTAGGAAGCTGAAAAGCAGGAGTTCTAGGGTAGTAGTCTCAAGATTGCTGCCTGTGCCATATGCTAACGAGCGCAAGAATAGCATGATCAGGCATCCAATGTGTGGCCGAGAGACTGGTGTAGAGGGCAGGGCTTCAGATTCATGGATCAATGGGACCTCTTCTGGAGGATGTATGACCTGTACAAAAAGGACGGGTTACATCTGAACCCAAAGGGGTCCGAT
Organism: Mobula hypostoma; assembly: GCF_963921235.1. Classification (NCBI taxonomy): domain Eukaryota; kingdom Metazoa; phylum Chordata; class Chondrichthyes; order Myliobatiformes; family Myliobatidae; genus Mobula; species Mobula hypostoma. Next base: position 64,503,924 of record NC_086102.1, on the reverse strand, counting down.
ATCCTAGCAGGCACATTTAATAGAGCTGTTAGGGAGGGTTTAAACTAATTTGGCAGGGGGATGGGAACTAGGGTGACAGGGTTGAGGAAGGGGAAGACAGAAATAAATCAAAGATAGCGTGCAACAAAGATTATAGAAAGAACAGGCAGGAGATGAGGCTTAGTCACAGCCAGTGGTATGAGTTACAGGGCAACAGAGGCATGGTGCAGTTAAAACAGAAAGCAACAAATACTGGACTGAAAGTGTTATATCTGAATGCACACAGCATCAGGAATAAAATAGACAATCTTGAAATTTAGCTACAGATTGGCAAATATGACATTGTGGCCATCTCCGAAACTTGGCTAAAGGATGACTGCTATTGGGAGCTGAACGTCCAAGGATATACGGTGCATTGGAAAGATAGGTTAGTAGGCAGAGAAGGTAGTGTGGCTCTGTGTATAAGAAATAAAATTAAATCATTAGAAAGAGATGACATAGGATTGGAAGGTGTAGCGTCTCTATGGATTGAGTTAAGAAATAACAAGTGTAAAAGGACCCTAATGGCAGTTGTATACAGGCCTCCAAACAGCAGCTGGGATGTGGATTACAAATTACAGCAGGAGATAGAAACAGCATGTCAGAAAGGCAATGTCATGATAATCGGGGATTTTAACATGAAAGTGGATTGGGAAAACCAGGTCAGTACTGGACTTCAAGAGAGAGAATTTGTAGAATGTCTAAGGGATGGCTTTTTAAAACAGCTTGTTGTTGAGCCCACTTGGGCTGTACTGGATTGGTTGTGCAATGATCTGGAGGTGATAAGAGAGTTTAAGATTAAGGAACCCTTAGGGAACAGTGATCACAATATAAACAACAAACAACAATCTGTCCCCCACTTTTCCTTCGCTACATCAACAACTGCATTGGCGCTGCTTCCTGCACGCATGCAGAGCTCGTTGACTTTATTAACTTTGCCTCCAACTTTCACCTCCCTCCCCTTTCTAGATCTTTCTGTCTCTGTCTCTGGAGACAGCTTATCCACTGATGTCTACTATAAGCCTACTGACTCTCACAGCTATATGGACTATTCCTCTTCTCACCCTGTCTCTTGCAAAAACGCCATCCCCTTCTCGCAATTCCTCCGTCTCCGCCGCATCTGCTCTCAGGATGAGGCTTTTCATTCTAGGACAAGGGAGATGTCTTCCTTTTTTAAAGAAAGCGGCTTCCCTTCCTCCACTATCAACTCTGCTCTTAAAGGCATCTCCCCCATTTCACGTACATCTGCTCTCACTCCATCCTCCCGCCACCCCACTAGGAATAGGGTTCCCCTGGTCCTCACCTACCACCCCACCAGCCTCCGGGTCCAACATATTATTCTCCGTAACTTCCGCCACCTCCAATGGGATCCCACCACTAAGCGCATCTTTCCCTCCCCCCCCCCCCGCATTCTGCAGGGATCGCTCCCTACGCGACTCCCTTGTCCATTCGTCCCCCCCATCCCTCCCCACTGATCTCCCTCCTGGCACTTATCCGTGTAAGCGGAACAAGTGCTGCACATGCCCTTACACTTCCTCCCTTACCACCATTCAGGGCCCCAAAAAGTCCTTCCAGGTGAGGCAACACTTCACCTGTGAGTCGGCTGGGGTGATATACTGCGTCCGGTGCTCCCGATGTGGCCTTTTATATACTGGCAAGACCTGACGCAGACTGGGAGACCGCTTTGCTGAACACCTACACTCTGTCTGCCAGAGAAAGCAGGATCTCCCAGTGGCCACACATTTTAATTCCCATTCTGACATGTCTATCCACGGCTTCCTCTACTGTAAAGATGAAGCCACACTCAGGTTGGAGGAACAACACCTTATATTCCGTCTGGGTAGCCTCCAACCTGATGGCATGAACATCGACTTCTCTAACTTCCGCTAATGCCCCACCTCCCCCTCGTACCCCATCTGTTACTTATTTTTATACACACATTCTTTCTCTCACTCTCCTTTTTCTCCCTCTGTCCCTCTGAATATACCCCTTGCCCATCCTCTGGGTTCCCCCCGCCTTGTCTTTCTTCCTGGACCTCCTGTCCTCTTCCTCTCGCATCCCTTTTGCCTATCACCTGCCCAGCTCTTGGCTCCATCCCTCCCCCTCCTGACTTCTCCTATCATTTTGGATCTCCCCCTCCCCCTCCAACTTTCAAATCCCTTACTCACTCTTGCTTCAGTTAGTCCTGACAAAGGGTCTCGGCCTGAAACGTCGACTGCACCTCTTCCTAGAGATGCTGTCTGGCCTGTTGCGTTCACCAGCAACTTTTATGTGTGTTGAGTGATCACAATATGATCAAGTTCACATTGAAATTTGAGGGGGAAAATTTCTGTGGAATAAAGGAAATTACAATGGCATGAGAGGGGAACTGGCCGAAGTTGACTGGAAAGGGACATTTGCAGGAAGGACAGCAGAGCAGCAATGCCTGCAGTTTCTGCAAAAAATGAGGGAAGTGCAAGACCGATATATTCCAAATAAGAAGAAATTTCCAAAGGGAAGAAAGACACTATTGTGGCTGACAATTGAAGTCAGAACCAAAGTAAAAGCAAAAGAGAGGGCATACAAGGAAGCCAAAGCTAGTGGGAAGATAGAGGATTGGGAAGATTCTAAAAATTTGCAGGAGGAAACTAAGAAGGTCATTAGGAAGGAAAAGGTGAATTATGAAAGGAAGCTGGCGACTAATATCAAAGAAGATGCTAAAAGCTTTTTTAAGTACGTTTGTATATAGAGAGAGTCGAGGGTAGATGTAGGACCAATACAAAATGATGCTGGAGATATTGTAATGAGAGATGCAGAGATGGCAGAGGAACTGAATGTGTATTTTGCATCAGTCTTCACAGTGGAAGATGTTGGCAGTATACCGGGCATTCAGGAGTGTCTGGGAAGTGAAGTTTGTGCAGTGAAAATTATGACTGAGAAGGTGCTCAGGAAGCTTAATGGCCTGAGGGTGGATAAATCTTCTGGACCTGATGGAATGCACCCTCGAGTTCTGAAGGAAGTAACCGGAGAGATTGTAGAGGCATTAACAATGATCTTCCAAGAATCGATAGGTTCTGGCATTGTACCAAATGACTGGGAAATTGCAAATGTTATTCGCTATTTAAGAAGTGTGAGAGGCAGCAGAAAGGAAACTATAGACCTGTTAGCCTGATATCAGTGGTTGGGAAGTTGATGGAATCGATTGTTAGGGATGAGATTACAGAGTACCTGGAAGCAGATAACAAGATAGGCCAAAGCCAACATGGTTTCCTGAAAGGAAAATTCTGCCTGACAAAGCTACTGGAATTCTTTGAGGAGATTACAAGCAGGGTAGACAAAGGAGATGCAGCAGATATGGTGTACTTGTATTTTCAGAAGGCCTATGACAAGGTGCCACACATGAGGCTGCTTAGCAAGATAAGAGCCCATGGAATTAAGGGGAAGTTACTAGCATGGGTGGAGCATTGGCTGGTCAGCAGAAAACAGAGAGTGGGAATAAAGAGATCCTATTCTGGCTGGCTGCTGGTTATCAGTGGAGTTCCACAGGGTCGGTGTTTGGACTGCTGCTTTTTACGATGTATGTCAATGATTTGGATTATGGTATTAATGGATTTGTGGCTAAATTTGTCATTGATACAAAGATAGGTGGAAGAGCGGGTAGTGCTGAGGGAACAGAGAGCCTGCAGAGAGACTTAGATAGCTTAGGGGAATGGGTAAATAAGTGGCAAATGAAATACAATGTTGGAAAGTGTATGGTCATGCACCTGGGTGGAAGAAATAAACGGGCAGACTATTATTTAGATGGGGAGAGAATTCATAATGCAGAGATGCAAAGGGATTTGGGAGTCCTTGTGCAAGGTGCCCTAAAGGTTAACCTCCGGGTTGAGTCAGTTGTGAAAAAGGTGAATGCAATGTTGGCATTCGTTTCTAGGGGTATAGAATTTAAGTGCAGGGATGTGATGTTGAGACTCTATAGAGCACTCGTGAGACCACACTTGGAGTATTGCTTGCAGTTTTGGGCTCCTTATTTTAGAAAGGATTATATTGACATTAGAGAGGGTTCAGAGAAGATTCACAAGAATGATTTCAAGAATGAAAGGGTTACCATATGAGGAATGTCTGGCAGCTCTTAGACTGTATTCTTTGGAGTTTAGGAGAATGAGGGGGGGATCTCATAGAAACATTCCAAATTTTAAAAGGCCTGACAGATTAAATATGGCAAAGTTATTTCCCATGGTAGGGGATTCTAGGACAGAGGGCACAACTTTAGGATTGAAGGACATCCATTTAGAACTGAGATGCGGAGAAATTACTTTAGTCAGGGGGTGGTAAATCTGTGGAATTTGTTGTCATGAGCGGCTGAGGAGACCAAGTCATTGGGTTTATTTAAGACAGAGATAAATAGGTTCTTGATTAGCCAAGGCATCAAAGGCTATGGAGAGAAGGCAGAGGAGTGGGGATGATTGGAAGAATTGGATCATCCCATGATTGAATGGCGGAGCAGACTCGATGGGTTGAATGGCCTAATTCTGCTCCTATTTCTTATGGCTATATTTCTTCTACCAAAGTGCATGACCATACACTTTCCAACACTGTATTCTATTAGCTACTTCTTTGCCCATTCCGCAAATCTGCTAAGTCCTTCTGTAGCCTCTCTACTTCCTCAAAACTACCTGCCCCTCGACCAATCTTCATATCGTTTGCAAACTTTGCAACAAAGCCATCAATTCCATCATCCAAGTCATTGACATATAATGTACAAAAAAAAATCAGTCCCAACACAGACCCCTGTGGAACACAACTAGCCGCTAGCAGCCAACCAGAAAAGGCGCCCTTTATTCCCACTCTTTGCCTCCTGCCAATCAGCCACTGCTTTATCCACGCTAGAATTTTTCCTGTTATACCATGGGCTCGTAGCTTGTTAAGCAGCCTCATGCGTGGCACCTTATCAAAAGCCTTCTGAAAATCCAAGACCATACAAGGCAGCAAGTGGACTAGGTGTCACTGGCATGCAGGACCCTGTCATTCAGCACACGGTCAGCACTGAGTTCATATTGATACCAGAGGATCTGCAAAAGGCAAGCTGGCTGGGTCAGACATGAATATGGATGGTGCACTTTCAGCAAGATCCTTTGGCCCTGTGTATTTCAATGCCAGCAATGTCCTCAGGACACAGTCACCCTCTGAATCTCAGGATGTGCATTCCGGTGACTGTAAGCTAATGCAAGGTGAGCAAAGACTCAGGTCATAAGAGCCAGCATTCGGAGTTTTGCCATTCTGCTCTTAGAGATTTGGTGCAATAAGACTCTCACGTCTTGCAACTGATTCTGGTTACAGAATCAGATGGTTATCAAATTATTCAATGTAATTGAGCTCCAATAAAATATTGTTTGCGTTCTGATGAAGTGTCTTTAATCTGAAGTATTAACTCTGTTCCTCCTGCCTGGCTTGACCTGCTGAGTATTTCCAGCATTTCCTGTTTTTAATATCCAATATGCTGGAGTAGATCCAGATTCTTGCTATTCAGAAGGTGCCCGGGATGATCATAGATGCTTAACTCCTCGGGTTCCAAAGGAGAGGGTAAACCCGATTGAACCTCATGTTTCTTGCATCCTTTTAGACCATGTATTAGAATCCAAATTTCACACTGAGGTAAAGAACAGGGAATGTTATTTTGTGTATGGAATACTTGGTTAAAGCATCTTTAACTGTTCTATATGTTTGAAGTGCAGACTGATATGGTACATATTTATATCTTTGTTTAACTAAGGTTATTTGCCACATCTATCTGAGCTGTTTCCTTACACCTCCAGTGACTCAGATTCAATCCTGACCTCTGGAGCTGTTTCATTGAGTGGAATGCCTGCTTCCATGCTTTAGGACGAAATGCTAACACCAAAGAGATAGGAAGCCATGCCTTTCAATTACATCAACCTCTCTGGCACACACTGGAGCACCCAGTCCACATTTTTCAGATAATGCTTTAAAACATTTGTAGCAAAAATCATATCTCTATAGTAAAATGTAATTAGATCTGGAAAGCTTCAACTTCATCTAAAAAATGAACTGGCTCTGAAGGTTAATTTAGCAGTTTAGATTTACATCTACTGTTCTCTTAGCACGTGATAATTCAGCAGAAAGCCAATGGCAGATCAGTGCTGTATCATCCCCTCACAGACCTTGATTGGCATTGAGCATGGCTCAGAAATCAAATATGTAATATTGTACTTCTACCTCAATTGCAGTATTTACTAGTTTTGGTTAACTATTCCCCTCAAGAGGTACAACTGTGATTCATAGGGTAATTGATGCATTGTTGCCATCTGTAGCATATTTTCAGAATTTTGAGAGTACAATTGCATTTGTCCCAGACATAACTTTTACATAGATGTAGATCAAGAATTGTAAAATTACTCCCTGACATCTAAAATAGGTAATTTTTTGTATAATTTGTGTTTTGCCCATCTGATTAAATTGCTATCTATACACTTTTGCCTGGGTCACTCCATTCTGTCAATTTGCTTATTCAAATGTTTGTGGCACTTTGTGTTCTGAACTTCAGCAGATGTCTTTTCTGATGCCACCTTGTGGAGAAGAGCAGTAGTGCCCCTGGAGATGGTTGTATCGGCCAAATGATCTGCAACCTTGAGTGAGTCATGAGAGACATGAGTTTGTCATCTCAGACTTGAGAATAAATGGTGGGCGCACCTTGCCTTGGAAGGGCAAATGTGAAGAGCAGTAATGCCTTCATGGGGCGAGCCTCACCACTAGGAGTGAGATTTTCATTATGAAAGAGCATCGGAGCATCTCTGTCCATGGCACGAGCAGTTTAAGGTGGAATTCAAAACCTAGTCATCAGCCCGTCTGACATAGACCTGGATGCAAAGGATGAAGCCCAAGAGGAGTTTTATTCTGACCTTCGAAAGCAAGTTGTAATGTAAGACAAACCAGTCCTCAATGCTAACTTCAATGCAATAATCAGAAAGCTCAATCACCTCTGGAAATCTGTGGTTGGCAAAAGCCAGCTACAAAAGAGACTTCTGCCTGACAAATGGAACAACCGACACCTTATCCTTATTTCATGGGAGAGTGGGATGATTGGAAGAAATTTGGCATGTCCCCTTTTACACTCACTAATTTATATCGATGCATGATAGACAGTGCCCTATGCAGATGTGTCATGACTTAGTATGGCAACTGCTCTGGCCATAACCACAAGGATCTGCAGGGAAGTGTGAACCTGGCTCAGTACATCATGTAAAACAGTCTCCCTCCATGGACTCTGTCTACACATTTCACTGCCTCATTAAAGAAGTCAATATAATCAAAGACCCCACCTACCTCCCTACTCCCATCAGGCAGAAGGTACAAAAGCCCGAAGCATTTTTCCTCCAGGCTCAAGGATCACTTATATCTTGCTGAGAGAAGACTGATTCCCCGATATGATAAGATGGACTCTAGGCCTCATAATCTTACCTTACACCTTACATTCTACCTGCACTTTAATTTCTCTGTACTGTAACAATTTATTCTGCACCTTGTTGCTGTTTACCTGGTACTACCTCAATGCACTGTGGTAATGAATTGATCTGTGTGGGTGGTATGCAAGACAAATGTTTTCACTGCACCCTTGCTACAAGTGGCAACAATAAACCAATTTGCCCAATTTAGAATTAAGCCCATGGTCTACTGATCAGCAGCAATTCCCACAACCCTAAAGGCTTTGGGAATATGGAGATCCTGCAGAAACACCAGCAACATTGTCTCTGCAAAGTCCTCAAATTAAAGATAAAATTGGGAGGGCCATAGATGGAGTGAATGCAGACAATCTGTTTCCCAGAGAAAGGGAATCTAAACTAGAAGGTGTAGGTTTAAAGTGAGAGGGGAAAGTTTAAAAGAGGACTTGAGAGTAACTTACCAGCAGGGGTGTAGTGGCATCCACACCGGACTTCGAGTTGAGTGGTCCCGGCTTTGAATCCAGCTGGCTCCTTGCGCGTTTTCCACCCGTGCTGGGTTGAGTGTTGAGCTAACAACTCGGCCTCGTAAAAAAATTGACAAATGCTAAAGAAACGTCAAGTTTGCTGCCTGAGGTGCCACAAGGCGCAGAGAGGAATTCAACAACTGAGGGGTGACTTTTTTTTTTACACAGAGTGTGGTGTGCATATGGAACGAGTTGCTAGAGGAAGTGGTTGAGGCAGGTACAATAAGAACAATTAATACACAAGTATATGGATAGTAAAGGTTTAGAAGGATATGGGCCTAATGCAAGCAAACAGAACTAGCTTAAATGGTCACCTTGGTCAGCATGGATGAGTTGGGCCGAAGGGCCTATTTCTATGCTGGCCAAGGGTCAGGCAGAAGCTATGGAAGTGAATACTGTTGACATTTTGGGGTGAGACCCCTCATCAGATCTGGAAAGGAAGGGGGAAGACAATAGAACGAAAAGGTGGGGTGGGGGGAAGGAGGACAGCTCGAGGGTGATAGGTGAAGCAAGGTGGGTAGGAAAGGTTAACGGCTGGAGAGTTAGGAGTCTGATAGGATAGGAGAGGAGATTGGACCATAGGAGAAAGAGAAGGAGGAGGGGACCAAAGGGGGAGGTGATACGCAGGGGAGAAGGGGCAAGGGACCAGAGCGAGGAACTTAAAGAAGAAGGGAGAAGGAAGGAAACTGTTTTTTTAACCAGAAGGCAAAATCAATATTCATGTCATCGGGCTGGAAGAGTTCAGCAGGTCAGGCAGCATCTGTGGAAATGAATAACTGCTTGACAGGCGACACAGACAGAATATGAGGTGTTGCTCCTTTACCCTGAGGGTGGCCTCATCTTGGCATTAGGGGAGGCCATTGACTGACATGTTGGAACAGGAATAGGAATCGGAATTAAAATGTTTGGCCACTGGGTAGTTCTACTTTAGGCAGATGGAGTGGAGGTGCTTGACGAAGTGATCCCTCAATGTATTACGGACCTTATCAATATTGAGGAGGCTGCATTGGGATCACTGGACACAATAGACAGCCCAGAAGATGTGCAGCTGAAGTGCTGCTTCACCTGGAAGGACTGTTTGGGGCCTTGTATGGAGGTGATGGAGGAGGTGAATGGGCAGATGTAGCACTTTGGCACTTGCAAGGATAAATGCCAAGAGGGGGATTAATGAGGAGGGACGTATGGATATGGGAACTGTGGAAGATGTGATCCCTGCAGAAAATGGAGTGAGGAGGGGAGGTAAAGATATGTTTGGTGGTAGGATCCCTTTGGAGGTGGCGCAAGTTGTGGGGAATAATGTGTTGGATGTGAAGGCTCATGGGGTGGTAGGTCAGGACAAGAGGAACTCTATCACTCTCAAGATGGCAGCAAGATGGTTGAGCATGGATTCTCGGGAAATGGAGGAGATCCAGGTGAGGGCAGCATCAATAGTGGAGGAAGGGAAACCCCGATCTTTGAAGAAAGAGGACATCTCTGATATCCTGGAAAGGAAAACTGCATCCTGGGAACAGATGTGGCAAAGACCATGTTGTATTACTCTGTGATACCATGCTGTACCACTCTCTCTCAAATCAACATCTCCAGCGTCAAGGTATCCATCGCACGTAACTGCTGCTCAGGTGGGCAAATCACATCATCAGCACACATGAACATGTCTCCCAAGTTCACCACTTTTCCCCAAGCTCTGGAGTAAGAAGAGAGTATCAGGATGTTGGATAAGGTGTAGAATTGTAGTTTTTTTTTCTGTATTTAAATTTCCTGTGCTTGCTTCTTATTTTTATATAAGCACCTATGTACATGTAATTGTTCAGTAAATTTTCTAGTGGTTGTCATATTGCTGATTCTATCTAGAAACTTCTCATATTCTGCAGCAGGTGCCACATCACTTGAATATGGCTAATTGATAGGTTACATCTTATCAATGGAATGTATTTTATCTATGATCTGAGTATGAGTTGTCTATGACTTCCTTTTTCTTTGTTCATTCTTTGTCCATTCTCTGTTCTTGTAAAAATTCATGAAATGACCATGACCACCAAGTTTTATGCCTTATTCTTGACTTCCAAAGAACCTCAGGATTAATATTACCAGATCCATCAGGGACAGAGAATACTTCAAGGATATTCTCAAAGTTTCCTTGAAAATAAATTAACATCCTCAGTAACTCATAGAAAACACTGGCCCATGATTATTCAAAATAGAGGAGCATCTGCAAAGGTGATATGCACCTCAACAGGCTCATGCAGAAGCTTGGTGTGAGCAGCAGGAATGGACAACTTCCCCAACTGCCCCATCAAGCACCACTCTGGGACACATCAGACTGTTTCGAACTCATAGAATTGGAGTGAATGCAACTCAGCCATGACGGTATGGAATTATCTACAAAGCAGAGGTGGATTTTCCTCACTCAACTCATTAGTCTCCATCTTTGAGTGATTAACTTTGCTCTCAAGCCGTACCTGTAATCCTAAATACAGGTCTTCACTGGTGTATCTTTGTGCATCTCATTCTAATGTTCGGATTTATTTTCAAAATCAATAATGCCAACCTGCTGCCAGCATGTATCAGAAAACTGCCTGGATTAGAGGCAGTATCCTTTTCTGAGGGTTGAATTCTTTTTCACTAAAGGGCATGCAGTTCTGATGGGAGGGAGCAAGGAAGTAAGTTTATAACAGTTGGAGAGGTGGCAACTTTTTGTTTTACCCAGACAAAAATTACTAGGCACATAGAATGCTCTGCCAGAGATGGTAGTCGAGGGAAATAAGATAGAGATGTTTAAAAGGTTCTTAAGCGCATGAATGCACAGAAAATGGAGGGATATGGAAATCATTTAGGCAGAAGTGATTAGTTTATTCAATAGTTTAAATAGTTTGACACAACATTGTGGGCCACAGGGCACACTCTTGCAATTATAATCTTCTACATTCGAAAACTCATGAGCGCTTCATCCACAACCTGTGAAGTGCACAACGTCACCCAATTTAACACACATCTTTTAGAAAACTATCATTTGTTCAATTCCTTCAGCAGGGAATCTGATCCTTCCAACAAGCTTCAGTGTGAGTGGATCTTGCCAAAATATTCATTTGGGCATTATATCAACATTATTTGGGTGAAGTTATCTCCTGCATTTGTTGCCTCGTCGTTTACAATGTCAGCTTGCATGGTATGCTAAAACACACATTATGGAGTCAGCACCTGTTTCATTATACAATGACAATACTCACCCTTTGTACGTATTTTACAGGCATGCAAGTCCCTAGTCTACATATTATATAAACATGCTGTAAAAAACAGTTAGGAATGTTCAATTTAGAGGATTCCCCTGTTCAAGTGTGAATTAGATGTTCTCATTGTAATATTAAATTCAACAAATAGGAATTGATAACACAAAAGATTCTGCAGATGCCGGAAATCTTGCCAACACACAACATGCTGGTGGAACTCAGCAAGTCAGGCAGCATCTATGTAGTGAAAAGAACAGTCGATGTTTCAGACCAGGACCGTCTATCAGGACTGGAAGGGAAGGGGACAGAAGCCAGAATAAGCAGGTGGGGGGAGACGAAAGAGTACAAGCTGGCTGGTGGTAGGTGAGTTCAGGTGAGGGTAACAGTGGTGGAGAAAGAAGGGGGTGAAGTAAGGACCTGGGTGGCTTAGGTGGAAAAGGTGAAAGGCTAATAGGTAAAGATGAAGAAGGAATCTAATAGGCAAGGACAGTGGACCATGGAGGAAAGGGAAGGAGGAGGGGAACCAGAGGGAGGAGATGGGACAGGTGAGGAGAGGAGAAGAGGGTGAGAGGGTAAGCAAAATGAGGAATGGAAAAAGAAAGATGGAGGAAGAGGAAAAATAATTGGAAGTTAGAGAAAACAATGTTCATGCCATCAGTTTGGAGGATACCCAGATGGAATATGAGGTGGTGCTCCTTCAACCTGAGCTTGACCTCATCATGGTAGCAGAGAAGACCATGGACTGACATGTCAGAATGGGAACTGGAGATCAAATTGAAATGGGTAGCCAATGGGAAATCCTGCCTCTTGTGGGAGGCAAAATGGAAGGGCTCGACAATGCTGTCCCCCAATCTGTGTTGGGTCTCACTGAGGTAGATGAGCTTTTCCTAACCAGAAATTTACATCTGCCATATGTTCCAAACAGAAAAAAATTATTTACGGCAGTAATTCACCAAAATCACTTTCATTATTCTGGTGATATTAATAGCTAAGGATAAATACCAAAAAGAATGAGTCAGAGCCAGGATGAGGACAAGCTGTTATGTATGATATGCTAAACAGGACAGATAGCTCCTAGCTGATTGACTACCCTCATGGGCTTTCCCTCTGAAAGGCTACTTACTAGAATGTGTTGGTTAATCAAGCTTGTCTTCCCCACATTGAGTCTCAATGTGGACAAGACAAAAGAGATCATTGTGGACTTCAGGAAGGCGCAGGTCAACCACCCTCCAACGCACATCAATTGCTCTGCCTTGGAGAGAACGAAGAGCACCAAGTTCCTTGGTGTGCACATAATTGATGATATAACCTGGAGCCACATCACCTCTTCATTAGTCAAGGTGGCATGGCAGCATCTACACTTCCTGGGGCGATTGAGGTGTGCAATGTTCTCTGCCCCATTCTAACAACTTTCTGCAGCCATGTCTGGCTGCATCATTGTGTGGTACGGAAGGCGCAAGACCCTACAGAGGATAGTAAATACTTTTGAGAGGATCACTGGTGTCTCCCTCTCTCTATTTGTGATATTTACTGGAAATGTTGTATATAAAGTGCCTGAAGCATTGTTGAGGATTTCTACCACACATCCCACAATCTCTTTGACCCACTACCATCAGGAAGGAGGTACAGGACTAGTACTGCTAGATGGGGTAACAGCTTCTTCCCTCAGGCTGTGAAACTAACGAACACCCTTCCACCTCTGAGGTTGCGACACTTGGACTACTTACCTGTGCTGCACACTGCATGCATTTTGAATTATATTTCATTAATTTATTTATGGTAATAGTTTGTTTTATGTGGTGTGTGTGATAAATATGTTATGGGTGCACTGTGGTCCAGAGGAACGCTGTTTCATTTGGTTGTATATGTCAGATGACAATAAACTTGAATTTTCCTTGTACTTCTATCATATAACTGCAAAGCCAATGAAGTGAAGACATCTAAACACCTGCTACATGCAACTACCAAAGCTCAATGAAGACTTCACAGCCGAGGAAATATTTGTATTCGGGATGAGGGAATCCAGATCTCTGCAGCTGTGATTATGCCTATATTATTCCACTTAGGATTCCCTCTATCCTGTCCTCTTCACACACCTTGCATGAATTGACAGGCAGATGAACTCGCCCCCCCAATTACCACACTGACAAAGACGTTCCAAATTGACGTTCTTTAACGAAACAACTGGCGGTAGGGTAAAACTGACAGAAAGAAAAACATACAATCAAAAGGTGTCCAAATTCCCATTATGCTAAGTACAAGGCAAGCATTAAGTATACCACAAATGATACAAAATAATACACAAAATACTGTATACAAATAATTTCCAAATATATCATAAAGATAGGCTACTGGTAAGCAAGATGTTGCTACATACAATGTATCTTATGCACATTTTCTCACTACAGGTTAGCCAGAACACGTGGCCCACATGAATATTCCATCTGTATTTTATCTGCACATAAACCATTCAAATATCTCTGATTTGTGGAAATATACATACACATCAATAAATAATAAACCCAAAGATTACTTTTACATACCGACGATGCTTTCAAAGACATGAATGTCAGGATGATTTCTCAAATTATTTATTTATTTATTTATTTTTTGGGATAATTTCGGATGAAAAGGCACAAGCTCTCCCTCAACTCTACATGGAGAACTGTCTTGACGCCTACTGATGATGTCATCAACTAGAGACACAGATCACATGACCTAAATGACTGCTATACAAAACTACCAGCAAAGGGTGCTAAACGACAAATAAAATAACTGACTACTAGGGCAGCACACCCTCCTAATGTGCTTTTAGATATTTTACACTCAATTACATTTTCCTCCAAGTAGTTATTGAAAAGTTATCCATATCTAAATGTAGGCAAAGCCCCAAAAGACAATGTCTAGAAATGCCAGTAGAAAAAACACTGACATCCCACTACTCCTGGACAATCCGGGAGTCTCCCGCATATCGATAGTGGCTCCCTGATGCCTGGAAATTATATACAATATCCCGGAAATTGATTTTTTTGAGAGGGAGAGGAAGAGCGAGCATCCTGATTGGTCTCTCTTCGTGCTAAGAGTGGTCCCCAACCACCGGGCCGCGAGGAAACAATATGATTTGGCGATATGAAACGATATGAGTCATTTGTACTTTTCTTCATTCCCTGTCACGCACTGTTGAACTTGAACGCACGCAAGATCATTACGCGTGCGTCATCCATGTCAGCGCAGGAAGAAGATCAACTCCTCGAGCTTGTAAATGACGGCAGGCTGAAAAGTTTGTTTGACACAACATCTCTGCCGGCATTCTGGATCAAAGTCAAGGCTAAATATCCCGAGATAGCCACGAAAGCACTGAAAACGTTGCTTCCATTTCCAAATTCATATCGCTGCGAAGTGGAGTTTTCTGCAATGAATGCAACGAAAACTAAATTGCGGAATAGACTGGACATGAGGAACCCCCTTCGAGTATCGCTGTCTCCCATCACCCCTCGATGGGACTGTCTTGTTGCAGGAAAACAAGCCCAGGGCTCGCACTGATTCAGTGATATTGGTGTGTTGCAATGATTTTATATGTTCATACGGGGAAAATATGTGCTGTGTGTTTAATATCCAAACGTTACTTAAAATGTTATGATGCCATTGACTTATCACCTATATTCCGGTCGTGATTAACACCCCCCGCCCCACCGGTCGGCCGGTCCGCAAGAATGTTGTCAATTTTAAACCGGTCTGCAGTGCAAAAAATGTTGGGGACCCCTGCTAAGTAGACCTATCAGTTTTCTCTGTGGGCGGGCTTTACAGTCGACCTCAAAAATAATGACAGTGTTGCTCGCTGCACTGTTTGCAACAGTGACTTTTCTATTGCCCATGGTGGGTTAAAATGTAAAAGACATGTTGAGGTGAGTTTAACAGGTGTCATTCGTTCATTAGCATAGCTAACGTTATTTAAACTAGCTGGCTGGCTGCCAAGGAGCTACGCTATTGATGTCCTACGTGATGAGGCCAAACTCCCTGTAGACTTGCTTAAAGTTGTAATAGAATAAACATGATAATATAATATAATATAAGCACATATTTTAATGTCACATTTGCTGCATATACCCAACTTGGTTTACAGGTTAGACAAAATCACTAAACAAGGTATTACATACACCCTTGGAGGTCGACGGGCAGGGCGGGATGGAATATGGTGTTGCGGGGGGGGGGGGGCGGTGCTACCTCCCTGAAATGAGTTTTTGCAGGGTGGGATGTCTGAAATCAAAACAACACTGCGTAGTTAGGTGGGCACATTACTTACCTCTTTTGCCATTCCTCCTTGCCTGTTCTGCCTATCACCTTCTTCTGGTGCCCCTTTTCTCCTGTGGTGCGTTCTCCAGTCAGATACCTTCTTCTTCTGCCCTTTACCTTTTCTACCTATCATCTCCCAGCTTCTCACTTCATCATCCTCCCCCTCATCTAACTTCATCTATCACCTTCTAGCTTGTACTCCTTTCTCTCTCCCAATCTTATTCTGGCTTCTTCTCCCTTCTTTTCCAATCCTGATGAAAGGTCTTGACTTGAAATGTCAACTCTTTATTGCTTTTCATAGATGCTGCCTGAGTTCCTCCAGCATTTTGTGTGTGTTGCTCTGGATTTCCAGCATCTGCAGAATCTCTTGAGTCCACAATTAGGCAATTTTCACTAATCTCTGGAAATGTGCGAGACTACGTATGTAACAATGGAGTAAAATTGCCAGTTAACAACTTCAGTTTCAGTCACCCATGAGCTCTCATTAACTATCAGGAAAACAAGATTGCCTTAAGTACAAACTTTGACAAATTGGTGACTCTTGCAGATTCTAGAAGTTCTTCAATGTTCCCTTCACTTTTGCTATCAGAATATAAAAAGAAAAAAATGGAGGAATTTCTAACCCTGAGTATACTCAGAGAAGTTTATATCTAAACGATGTCATTAAAATTCATGAACGTAATACAAATATGCCAAAAGTTGCTCCCATATTTGTTGTATTTGGGGTGACATGGTAGCACAGTAGTTAGCACAATGCTTTACAGTACATGTGGCCTGGGTTCAATTCCCGCCACTGCCTGTATAGAGTTTGTATGTTTGCCCCGTGTCCGTGTGGGTTTCCTCCAGGTGCTCCAGTTTCCTCACATGGTCCAAAGATGTAACATTTGGTAGGTTAATTGGTTATCGTAAATTGTCCTGTGATTAGGCTCAGATTAAATCAGGTGTTTGCTGGCCACCGTGGTTCAAAGGGCCGGAAGGCCCAATTCCTTGCCGTATCTCAATAAGTAAATTTGAGTAAGATTGGTACTTTCCATTGAATTGTCAAAATTCAAACTTATTGTTGATAGTTTAAACTTTATTGAATTAATTTGTAGCTATTCCACACAGGTGTAAGCCATTATATATTTGACATCTTTTGTAATGAACCCTAATTTTCTCTTTCTTAACTTAACTTCAACACATTCTGATCATTTAAGCCGAGGAGTGGGGTGAGTCCCCAGCTGGATGTTTTGAAAGTAAACTTCTCTCAGGATTATTACAGTTGGGTGTCCCTTCCAGCACTCGACAACTTTTATTACAAACTAATTTCAAACAAGGAGCTCGCTTTGCACTTGTACTTAGGTACGCTGTGGAATTTATCCAGTTTGTCATGTGTCAGGCAGCAGTGTTGTGGAGACATATTACCTTATTAAGTTGCCATCTTGCCTTTAAATTGAGGGGACAAGAAATAGTAACACCACATTTTGAGCAGGCTAGACTGGCTATCTGGCAGTTCTGATAAATGCCCAAAAACGCCAGCCAACCTCTCTTGGTTAAAAAAAAATGAAGCTGCAAAAGTTGTCATGACAAAATACTATAGACTTGGATTTATATGTATATTTTTGATATTGCTGTTACTAAATCATGCAAAGCCTTGTCATTCAAGAAGGCTTCATCTGTAATTTCTGCTGAATATCTCATTGAATATTCAGTGATGGGAATATCTAGATAAATCAAAATGAGCACACCCAAAACATGTTGTCACAAGTAAGAACTACAAACTGTGGAAAAAGAATGTAAGAAGAGCCGAGAAAATCAGAAAGAGAGAAAAAAAGATTGAAGACTCAGTTAATCCAATGCTACTAAACGTCTGAAGGTAACTGATTTGTTCTGTTCTCATCTACCAAATAAAATCAGTCCAAACTGGGCTTGAAGGAATCCACTTAGGAAAAAGACTCTGAACTACATTGTGCCCAGCAAAAAGTAAACATTGTTATTAAGCAAGGCAAAACAGAATGGGGAAAATATGAAACTTCTAATGTGTGAAGTATGAGTGTTCAGTTGATATACTATACATGTTTTGGTTTTGTTTAATGTGTTATTTAAAAATGATTATCACAGAAATGCCAATATACTTAAAATAAGTATAATAGTCAAGTAAAACTAAAGCTTGTTGATCAATTTGCAGGGATTTTATTAAACACGTACTTATGCTAAAGTACAGAAATTAAACAAAGTCAAATAAGTTGTCATGAAAGCCCCTTGTGCTTTAAGATTCAAGACTGCATAATGTAACTTCCAGTACACAAGTGTAAAGCAGAACAAAATCATTGTTGCTCCTGGTCCAATGCAGCACAAAAGAAACACAATAATTTAAAAAATGCCAGAAATATAAGTACATAAGATAGCTTATATACATTGATTGTATGTCCATAAGGTACATAAGGTACTAGGCACAGGAATGTCTGTACAGAAAGTGACTCTGACAGGAAATGATAAAGTAGTGGTGATGGGTTAGTGCATGTAGGTGATAACCAGTCTTACTGCCTCTGGAAGGTAACTGTTTTTGAGTTTGGTGGTCCGGCTGTGGATGCTCTGTAACCTGCTCCCTCATGGGAGTAGGACGGCAGTCCATGAGCAGGACATATGGGATCCTTCATGATGTTGCTGGCCCTTTCTGGCACCTTTCTGTATAAATGTCCTTGATGGTGGGTAGGCTGATGCTGGTGATGTGTTGGGCAGTTTTGTCTACCCATTTCCTGTCTGCCACAGTGCAGTTTCCATAGCATGCAGTGATGCAGAATGTTGGGATACTATCTACTGTGTATCTGTAGCAGGATGTGAGTATAGATGTGCATTGTCCAGCTCTCTTCAGCCTCCCCAGAAAGCAGAGGTGTTGGTGAGCTTTCCTGATAGTGTAGGATGTGTTCTGGGACCATAAGCGGTTGTGTGGGTGTGCACTTTCAGGAGTTTGAAACTACTCACAGTTTCCACTGCTGTGCCACTGGTGTAAAGAGGGGTGTGAATGGTACGAGATCTCCTGAAGTCAATAACCATCTCCTTTGTCTCTTTGACATTAAGGAAGTGCTTATTAGCCTGGCACCAGGCCTCGAGCTCATCCACTTCCTCTCTGTAGGCCAGATCATCCTCGTTGGTAATGAGCCCCACCACTGGTGTGCCATTGGCAAACTTGTCAATGTGATCACTTGGCAGTTTGGACATGCAGACAGGTTTGAGCAGAGTGTACAGCAGTGGGCTCAGCACACAGCCCTGGGGAGCACCCGTGTTGAGGATGATGGAGAGGGAGAAGCGGTTGTGCATCCTGACAATCTGAGGTCTGTTGGTTAGGAAGTCCAACACCCAGCTGCGTAGTGGCGTATTTAGACCAAGGAGTAAGAGTTTGTTCACCAAAGTCTGTTGGACAGTAGTGCTGAGTGCTGAACTGAAATCCAGAAACAGCGTTCTGACATGTGTCCCTGTTTTCTAGGTATGTTCAGGGCCAGGGGCATGATAGACACTATAGCATCTGTGGTAGAGTGGTTCTGTCAGTGAGTGTCCAATGTGGGATGAATGGAATTTTTCATATGTGCTAGAGCTATGTTTATTAGCACTAATTTTCATCCAGTCTATCACTGATTTTGAGCACCAAACCTTCCAGAATTTTGAGGATTACCATCTCCTGACTGTGTGGATTATGCC
Source organism: Mobula hypostoma (assembly GCF_963921235.1). Lineage (NCBI taxonomy): Eukaryota > Metazoa > Chordata > Chondrichthyes > Myliobatiformes > Myliobatidae > Mobula > Mobula hypostoma. The sequence goes on along the minus strand of NC_086102.1, from coordinate 64,484,748 downwards.
TTATCGAGAGCTAAAGAGTTCCTCGCACCACTGCCAGATTGGATGGAATTGAACTTTCCATTTTGTTGTTCCGATCACTAGGTAGCATGAAGGTGCCGTGGATCATTACCCTTTACTCCAGTACATTGTAATAATGAAATGAAGCAGGTACTTCACTGAGTGTTGCAATTGAGAGATGCCATGACTTGACTCTTCAAAATGATGTTCTGCAGGTATCTAACGTAATGGGATCTTGCTGAGCCACTTTCATCTTTGCTGGACTTAGAGATGGAAATGGCATTGGCATGATGATGCTGGAAAAAGAAACTAATTAGTGGAACTCCCTGTGTTGGTTAGTTCACCATGGAGTTGTAGCCAGTTTGCAGGCCTGACTCACTTCTGACATGATACTTTTAAATGGTTACATAAGAAGCAGGAAGCTACAATTGTTCTGAATGTAATTTGTCTTCCAGCTCCTTTCAGCAATGCTAATGTGAGCAGAACTGCTCTGAACAAATCCACTCAATCAAATGGAAGTGAGAATCAGAACACAGAAGGAGCTGGAAACACCAGGTTGGAATTGTTCATTCTGTACACTGGGCTTTTGATGCTGGGATGTGTATTTTGTTGGATGTCAAAATAACAAGTGTAAAGTTTATAATTTTGTAAGGACAGAACCTTCATTTTGAAAGCCCTTTAAATGCATCTTCATATTTGAATTTGATAAAAATTGGTGTTACTAAACAATGTAAGTGCAGAATCAGATTTATTACATGATATGAAATTGATTGTTTTGAGGCAGCAGTAGAGTGCAAAGCCATGAAGATCTATAAGTTACAAAAATAAAGAAATAGTGCACAAATAAAGGAACATTGAGGTAGTGTATGTGCGTTCATGAACTATTCAGAAATCTGGTGGCAGTGGGGAAGAAGCTGTTCTTAAAAATCTTTGAATAGAGGTCTTCAGACTCCTGCATCTTCTCCCTGATGGAAGTAGCAAGAAGAGGGCATGTCTGGGATGGTGAGGGTCCTGAATGATGGATACTGCCTTCTTGAGGCACCACCTCAGTGGCAGGGAGGGTTGCATCTGTGATGGAGCAGGGTGAGTCTCTCTGGAGCCTCTTGTGATCCTGTGCATTGGAGGATCCATATCAGACTGTGATTCCACCAACCAGAATGCTCTCCAACATATATTTATAAAAAATTGTAGGAATCTTAGGTGACATACCAAATTACTAATGCAGTCAAGAATGTAATAATACTACTTTCTTCTCTGAGTCAGAATGCATACATCACTCCAAAGAGTAGAGCACCAAAATTAGGTTGGTGTTCGAGTGCAATATGAGGAAATGCTGAACTGTTAGAGGTATTATCAGGTGTACACAAAAGAACAACACTGTTCTGAAGAAGAGTAATGGACAAATTAATCGGGCTGGGTTAAATTTCTCTCTCACTCAACATAATTTGTTATCACATTTCATATGTGCAAATTGGCTGCCATATTTCCAATCTAACAGCAGTGAGTGGACCACAAAAGCACTCCATTAAGGTGTCCTGGGATCCTGTAGGATGGTATTTAAAAGTTCTTTCTTGTGGCTACCAGTCAGAGATTTCAGAGTTAAAGAGAACAGCTTCATAGAATTTATTGTGAAGAGTTAATCTTTGTGCTTGTTGAATCCCTTCACTACCGCTGTGGCCTTGACATAAGTGAACTAGCTGCGGAAGCTTTGATTATGAATGTGGGAGTACAATATGGTAACCATGGGAATGGAATACGAATGTGGGAATACAACCGTGACAGCACAAAAGTCAGGTGAACACAGGGGTGAGACTCATAAAGAGTGGTGACAAGTGATGATTGGTTTTGGTTTGGTGGTTGGAACTGGTGCTAACATATTGGTCCACACTGCTGCATTTTATATCAGTGGTTATAAAAGTAGAGTGGTCGGGCGCTCGATAGTCTTTGAGGACTCACCTCATGAACAGCGCCGCAGATCAGATAGAGTGGGAGGTGTACTGCAGTGGAGGGGCCCGTGCGTAACTAGATAAGTATTTTAATGCTTGCTATTCTGTTCTGATAAACAAATAGTTCTAAGTAGATAATTGGAGTTTGTGCCTTTTTGTCTTGCTGAGCCAAAACACAATCCTCTTGAGGTAACCTAACGAGGTTTTATCCAGGACAAAATTGCTTGGCATTGATTCAAATGCTCAGACTAGAAAACCCTTGGAACCAGGATTCGCAAGACCATTCTGACAGGGAAAGGTACTATGGGATGTAATTTAATGATGTTTATTGTGTGACTTTCTCTGACACTATTTTGCTTTAGTTCTTGATAATTCTTATCACTTTCAAAGTACATTTTCTGCTTATATTCATCATAGTTTAAAATGATTTGTGTAGCTACATTTATAAAAAAAATGCAGTGAGTCATGCATATCTGTGACAAGAACTGGGAGTGCTATCACAAAATTACTGATCCTTTTAAATACTTTCTTGATATTTCCTTCACAACAAGATTATTGAAATAATACAGCTGTGGAGAAGTTGGATTATATATGTATTTATGTATATTGCTCAGAGCTTCAGGTACATATAAATGTGAAATAAATATTAAATTACAAAGGAAAATAAACTGATTGCATCATACCATAAACACAATCACTCCTACAGTTCTGATCAAAAAGCTCCAGAACCTGGGTCTCTGTACTTCCCTCTGCAACTGGATCATTGACTTCCTAACTGGAAGACCACAAACTGTGCAAATTGGTAATAACATCTCCACCTCGCTGACAATCACCACTGGTGCACCTCAGGGATGTGTACTTAGCCCACTGGTCTCTACACCCATGACTGTGTGGTTAGGCACAGCTCAAATGCGATCTATAAATTTGCTGACAATACAACGTACAATGCGTACAGGAGCGAGATATATCGCTGGTTGAGTGGTGTCACAGCAATAATCTTGCGCTCAAAGTCAGTAATACCAAAGAGATGACTGTGGACTTCAGAAATGGTAAGACAAGGAAACACACACCAGTTCCCATAGAGGGGTCAGGAGTGGAGAGAGTGAGCAATTTCAAGTTCCTGGCTATCAGTATCTCCGAGGATCTAACCTGAACCCAACAGATCAATAAAGAAAGTACAACAGCAGCTATATTTCATTCGGAGTTTGAGGAGATTTAGTACGTCACCTAAAACACTCGCAAATTTCTGCAGATGTACCGTGTAGAGCATTCTAACTGGCTCCATCACCATCTGGTATGGGGAGGCTGGCGCTACTGCACAGGATTGAAGTAAGCTGCAGAGAGTTGTAAACTTAGTCAGCTCCATCATGGGCACTAGGCTCCGTAGTATCCAGGACGTCTTCAAGGAATGATGCTGCAAAAAGGTGGCGTCCATCATTAAGGACGCCCATCACCTAGGTCATGCCTTGTTCTCATTGCTACCACTAGGAAGGAAGGCACACACTCAATGGTTCAGGAACAGCTTCTTCCTTTCTACCATCTGATCTCTGAATGGACATTGAACCCATGAACACTACCTCACTACATTTTCGTTTCTATTTTTGCACTACTTATTTAATTTAACTATTTTATATGTATATACACAACTACTGTAATACACAGTTTTTTCTATTATCATGTATTGTATTCTACTGCTGCTGCAAAGTTAACAAATTTCCCATCATATACTGTTGATAGTAAACCTGATTCTGAGATCCTATGAGACTCAAACTTCTCAACTTCTCTTGATTCTAAATGAAAATAGCATGGTTTCCCTAAAACATAAAGTAGGAATATTCCATAGGTCAGCGGTCCCCAACCACCGGGCCGCAAAGCATGTGCTACTGGGCCGCAAGGAAACGATATGATTTGGCGATAGGAGTCAGCTACACATTTCCTCATTCCCTGTCGTGCCCACTGTTGAACTGGAATGCACGCGAGGTCATTATGCACACGTTATCCATGTCAGCGTGGGAAGAAGATCAACTCCTCGAGCTTGCAAATGAGAGCGGGCTGAAAAGTATGTTTGACATAACATCTCTGCCGGCATTCTGGATCAAAGTCAAGGCTAAATATCCTGAGATAGCCATGAAAGCACTGAAAAGGTTGCTTCCATTTCCAACATAGCTCTGCAACGAATGCAACGAAAACTAAATTGTGGAATAGACTGGACATAAAGAACCCCCTTCGAGTATCGCTGTCTCCCATCACCCCTCGATAGGACCATCTTGTTGCAGGGAAACAAGCCCAGGGCTCCCACTGATTCAGTGATATTGATGTGTTGCAATGATTTTATATGTTCATACGGGGAAAATATGTGCTGTGTGTTTAATATCCAAATGTTACTTAAAATGTTATGATGCTATTGACTTATAAGTGACTTATAATTGACTTATCGCTATATTCATGCGAGGAAAATATGCGCTGTGTGTTTAATATTAAATTCGTTAGATAAACCGTTTTAGAAACAAAATTGAGTGTATTAGCCACTAAAAGGTGACTTATAGTTGACTGATCTTCTATATTCTCGTCATGATTAACACCTCCCCCCCCGGACAGAATCGCCAAAAACGATTTGTAGAAAAAAAATCGGCACGTACACGCATGCGCACACAGGTGCCCACACAAGGCTTCATGGTAATTGTAGTCTTCTCGGGGTAAACACAACATATTTGATGGTTACTCTTGTCCATTGGCAACCCTACCTGCCAACCCCCCCCCCCGGTGGGCCAGCCCGCAAGAATATTGTTAATAGTAAACCGGTCCGCAGTGCAAGAAAGGTTGGGGACCCCTGCCATAGGTAGTCCTTCAAATCCATGACTAAACTTTGATTCATTCTCAAAATTCTTTTGCATACTACACAATGAAAGAGAAAGGGAGGGATTAAAGAAAAGGTATAGAAGAGAGGAGGACCAGTGAATGAGAATTGCAAAATACATTATGCAACGTAGTTTCTCTCCCAGTTTATTCTCTACCCCTCCACTGTGGTATTCCTATATAGAATCCATCGTAGTCCAAACATACCTTTAAGATCTGAGTGTATTACATAGGAGATCGGTCTAGAACATGAGTCACCTGACCGACGTTCTCACAATAGAGCTGACAACCCAAATGGGAAAAGTATGAGGGGCCTTCTTACACCAGCAGTAGTAGAAATCTACATCAGCACAACCTGTAGTACTGGGGGATAGGTAGCTTCCTCACAGACATACAGTGCTAGGAAGAAAGTGATGAATATTGGTGATGATATTAGAATGTTTGAAGGAATCAGCACTGTATGAATGATTGTGGCATTAAGGAGCCTCAGTGAATTGGTAAATAGGAAGGATGGTTAAAAACCTGCATTGCTGGAGTCATAATCTGCAATCAACAAAACATTGTGATGAATAAAAAGCTGCAGATTCTGGAACCTAGAGCAAAGATTTAGCCACTGGCCAAACAGAGGGTCAGGCAGCATCTGTGGAGGGAAATGGACAGTCAGCATTCCAGATTGAGACCTTTAATCTAGATTGAAAGATGGAGGGGGATGGTCAGTTGATAGAGGTTAAGGGCAAAGGTTGGGCAAGAGCTGGCAAATAAAAGATAAGTGGATCTAGATGAATAGGGGTCAGGTGGGGGAGGTAGTGACAGAGGCCGGGAGGTTATGTGGTTGTAGATAATGGGCAGATTCAGTATGTCAGGGAAGGGAAAGAAACTGGGTGATAGGAGACTCGGTGGAGTTGAGACCAAGGGTGTTGGCCTGAAACGTTGACTGTACTATTTTCCATAGATGCTGCCTGGCCTGCTGAGTTCCTCCAGAATTTTGTGTGTATGTTACCTGGATTTCCAGCATCTGCAGATTTTCTCTTGTTTGTGATTGGATTCGCTTCTACCTGATGGCAGCAGCGAGAAAAGGGCATGGCCTGGTTGGGGAGGATCTTTGATGATGGATGTTGCTCATCTACGGCAATGTTTCATGTAGATGTGCTCGATGGTTGGGAAGGTTTTACCCGTGATGTACTGGGCTGAATCCACTACCATTAATAGGAGTTTCTGCTCAAAGGTATTGGTGTTCCCATACCAGACTATAATACAGCCAGTCAGCACACTTTCCACCACACATCTGCAGAAGTTTGCCAGAGTTTTTGATGACATGCCGAACCTCCACAGACTTCTGAGGAAGTAAAAGCGCTGTAGTGCTGGCTTTGTAATAATATTTTTATGGTGGGTCCAGGACAGCTACTCTGAAATAGTGACATCCAGGAATTTAAAGTTACTGGCCCTCTTCATCACTGATCCTCTGATGATTTCCAGCTCATGGCCCTCTGAATTCCCTTTCCTGGTCTACAATAGTTCCTTGGTCTTATTGACATTGAGTGAGAGGTTGTTGTTATTACATCACTCAGCCAAGTTTTCAATCTCCCTCCTGTGTGCAGATTCATCACCCCCTTTGATTCTGCCCACAACAGTGGTGTCATCAGCAAACTTGTACATGGTGTCGGAGTCATAGGTGTAAAGCGAGCAGAGCAAGAATTAAGTACACAAGCCTGCACTGCTCCAGCACTGAAGGAGATTGTGGGAGGAGATGCTTTTGCCAATCTAAACTGACTGGGGTCTACAAGAGAGGAATCCAGGATCCAATTGCACAAAAGGGTATTGAGGCCCAGGTTATGGAGTTTATGGATTAGTTTTGAGGGGATGATGGTGTTAATTGCTGATCAGTAATTGATAAAGTGTATCCTAATGTATGCACCTTTGCTGTCCAGATGTTCCAGGGTTGCGTGAAGAGCCAATGAGATGGCACCTGCTGTAGACCTGTTGCTTCGGTAGGCGAATCTGAGCAGATCCAAGTCTCCATTCAGACAGGAGGAGCTGATATGCTTCAATACCAGCCCCTCAAGCACTTCATCACTGTGGATGCAAGTGCCACTGGGTGATAGTCATTTAGACAGGTTACCACGCTCTTCTTGGTACCGGTACAATTGAAACTTGTTTGAAGCAGGTGGGTTCCACGCACTCTAGGAATGAGAGGTTGAGGATATCCGTGAATATACCAGCCAGCTGGTCGGCACAGGTCTTCAGTACTCGGCCAGGTGCTGTGCCTGGACTGGATGTTTTCCTTGGATTCATTCTCTCGAAGGCAGTCCACACGTCACCTTCAGTATTAGAACATGCAGAATTCTTAGGTGTGATCTTGTTTTTATTTGTTCAGGTGGTGAGGCATTACTGACATTGCAAATCTTTCCTTCCCTTTCATGAAGCGTGCTCTCCATCCACTGCAGTCCATGCGGTCCAATGCAATCTGCGCGGCAACTTCCAGGATTTTGGTGCTGTCACAATGTTGGGATGTGGATATATTTTTCCGTCAGCATAGTGCATGAATTGATTGGAAACTTGCATTTTCTGCCTGGGGCCTCTGTCCTTGATGGTACTAATATTTTGGTGTTGCTACCATGAAGCCATGGAGAGTTGCTGCATTGGATCAAGTGTACCACAGCCATCAAGTGCCAGTGGATGTGGGAGTGAATCCTGGCTGGTATTGAGGTTTACATGTATTGTTGGAGCTAGTGATTGAAAAGGTGAGTCATTTGCAATAGGATCCTCACCCACTGGCTAATTCATGCAGTAATGGTGTCCAGCTAAATCCCTGCATCGAGCTTTAGGATAAAGACGTCAGGATTATCGGTACCGAAAGTAGTTCAAAATTGAAAACTTCTGTAGCATTTCATCTTCAAGCTGGCCATTGCTGTGTCATAGATTATCCTGGGTAATCGCATACTAAAACCGGCTCTTGGTCCGTGTGGATGTTGACCTTGTTTGAGCAAAATTGCTTGGCAAATGAGCTAACTTATAAATAACCTGCCTATAATTGACAGCGTAATTCAAAGACAATCTGTCCTTCAATCAATGCACACTTTAAAAGTCAGTGCAATGAAGCATCAGTATCTGTAAATCAACAGCTGGCTGTATTTATTGCTGGTGACATGCAGTGACAGGATTCAGCTGTGTTCTGAGGACAGATTGTCAAACAGTCTGTCATTCTGTGAATGTCATCTTCAAGTTTAATCATAATTTAAGAATTATTTGGACACTTCTCAAGGTTGATGTGCTATTGGAATGTGCTTTATTTTGCAAGACATGACTGGAGACCAGGATGTTCCTTTCAGATCCATCAAACTGAGGAAGGGCACATGTTCAGACTCAATGCTGTGGGGAGATTTCGAGTCCTACATCACAGAAGTAAGTTTATTTATCCCAACCAGATAGTGTCGACAATCAAATGATGAGTCCTCCGTCGGTAGGGGTCAACCACAGATGTTGCACCCCAGCTGTCTAGACACAGAAGCCTGGGCAGTACAATATGGAGAGCAAGCTGTTGCCCATGTAGCAAGCTCCCCCTCTCCACGCATCTGATGAACCCAAAGGAACGGCAGAGACCGATACAATTTGGCACCAGCAGCGTGGCATGATTTTGCCAGTCTGTGTTGAACTCAACGTAGGACTGTCTCAGGGACTCCAGCTCCGGACTTTTCCCTTAGGGTTTACTCCTGAAGCCTTCCCCATGAGTGGGTATAGCTGCAAGGCAGCGGAGGTTTGAGATCAGAGTTTCCTTTTCCCAGATGAGCTGCCAATGATGGCTGATGAGCCCCACCTGGCCAGAGTGATTGGTTTTAAGACTCCAGTAACCTGCCTTTGCCCCTTCTCCTGTCAGTAGAAATGGTTCCGCTGGGCTTAGTAGCTAAGCCACATGTAAAGGCCAGGAGCTGGACTTGGCTGTCAGAGGCTACTTGAGGTGCACACCATTGGGAGCATTTAATAGGTAGTGGGAGCTTGCCCTCATTACCATTCCTGGCTATAGCAACCTTAAAGAAGCCAACTGTCAAATAACCACACGCTAATTCTGCACTAAAGCCCATTTTCTTTTTCCCGCATTTCCATCAACTCCCCCCCACATTCTATCAGTTACCTTCGCACAAGGAGCAATTTACAACGGCCAATCAATGCACTGACCACACATCTTTGCAATGTGGGAGGAGACTCACTAGGTTTTGGGGGGAGTACATGCAAAGTCTGCATAGGCAGCATCATTGAAGCCAGGTGGTGGGAGATATAAGGCCGCAGTGCTATGAGCTTGTATCAGGACTGGCCATTGTTACTTGCCATTTGCCTCTTCCTTTTTTCTTTCATTGATATATTCTGGCCTGCTGGGCACGACCATTAGGTCAGACTGTGCAACCATGCTCAGACTTCACAACATTAACAACACAATACACAGAAAAAGTAGACTATCTGTCTATTTCAGCCTGTTCCACACAAAGCAGACTACCTGTCTATTTTGCCCTGTTCCTCTCCCATATTCATCCCCAAATTCTTTGTTACCTGGAGACACAAGAGACTGCAAATGCTGGAACCCGGTGAAACGCACAAAATGCTGAAGGACTTCAGCAGGTCAGGCAATATCTATATAGGAAAATAGAGAATCAACTTTTACGGAAAACCCCCTCATCTAGACCATTGGTTCTCAAACTCTTTTGGGTTATGGCCCCCTTGGCTTCCAGACCACATCCCCAGTGACTCCGCTCCCTTTCTGGCCATTACATAATAGCTCAAAGGAAAACAGGAACTACAAATTCAAAGCAATGACAAATAATTGCAACAATTATTCAAATCAATTTAAGGCTACAAATTACAGTAAATTACAGTAAGTAATTACAGTAAGAGCAATTTTCAACAAATTTAGAGTGCAGATTGGTAGTCCTTCATTGCTTTTTCACCTTTCAATGAGATGGATGGGCTTGGTATAGTGATATCAGCTGAAAGCCACTCAGAATGAGTCCCAGATTCCCACATTCAGTAATTTGCAGTCTGCTTCATTGGTTTGAAAGAAATTGGGCTACTGCACTGAAACTGCACTCCAGTAAACATGATGCTGGAAAGGCAATAAAGAACATCTTGACCTTTCCACAGTGTAGGATAGTGTTCAGAGATTTTGCTCAATAACCCAAAATATTGACTTCTCCTTCATATCTGTTTCTAGTCCCCTTGCAAATAACAGCTCTTGAACCCTGCTTTCAGCCTTTATGAAGTGAACATAACCAAGAAGCAAAGATGTGTTGTCTGGCAAAGTCGTCACCATCGTCGTCTTCGTGGATGGGTGGATGGGGAACAAGTTTTCACCTTGAGAAGAATTTTGGACTCACATTCTGTTCGAGGTGTTTGGCAATATCTTATGGACTGGGAAGGATTCGGATTGGAGGAGAGATGCTGGGTGCCTGAAAAAGACATTTTGGATCAGGTTCTCATCCATGACTACGATCATCATCTCTCTGAACAGCCTGGGCCGTCATGAATTGGCCATAGGGGAGGAGGTACTTTTACAACACGCACCCATCCGAAACAACTTCCAAGGTTTAGATGCTTTATCTCCCCGGAGTATGGATAGCTGGTGCGATCCCTTTAAAGATTCAGGACAGTCCCACTCACTGGCAATCATGTTTTGGGTACCAAGGATTGAGCATTTAAGGAGCACCTGAACTGAGGTCCAGTGCTCAATCAGAAACCTTCTTGTGATTTTGTTTAGTGTTTGTTTTGTGCTCAGATTCTCGATCCAGTTTGAAACCATGTCTCGATCCTAGCCTTGGATTCTCCAGTATTTGGGTCCAAGCCATTCTCATCGAGGACTCTCATTACAGTCTCTTTTTGCAATGGGATGAACAAAGAGCAAATAAAAATTTGTTTAGTCCTGTTTTTTTAATAGTTAAACCAATGGCACAGTAGCACAGCAAAGAGAACTAATATAAAACAGAAATTGCGTGAAAATCTCAGCACGTCAGGCAGTATCTGTGAAAGAGAAACAATTAATGTTTCATGTTGAAGATACTTAATTAGAACTAAAAAGCAAGTTAATCTAGGTAGCAGAAGCTACCTAGATTAACACATCAAGCAGCATCTATGGAGGAAAATGGATAAACAAGGTTTCAGATCAAGACTCTTCTTCTAGTCTGGGTCTAGATCAGTGGCCCCTAAAATGGGCAACATTGCCACCCTAAGGGCAGAGAAAGTTTCTAAAGGGTTAGTAAAGATAAAGTGATCGGTAGGGTTGCTCAGTAGCAACGGGATTGCAGGCTTAATTTAAGAAGTGAATTACTTAATTATAAGCATTTGGTCCTCAGTGCCTCATAATTGATTACAATGATCATGTAATCACCTCATTCCACAAACCGGGGTGGCAGCAGGGCTGACGGTGATGGAGTAATGGGCTGATGGTCACAGGATTTTAACTTGGAAACATGGGAAGTGGGAATTATCATGAGGGTGTTGGGGAACTGCAAGGTATAGGCCACCGGATTTACTTTCCTGAGAATCCTTTAGGGACCAAGGAACTTGGGCACCAGTTTCCTGGACTCCACACAGAGAGGCAAACTCTGACTCGATAGCCAGACCTGTTGCCCAGGCTGCAAAACTGGTCCCTGTCTTCTCCTGTCGTTAGCCTTTACTTCAACTTTCAGGGTAGAAGTTAACAATATCTCCCTTGCCCTAGTCCATCTCTCCTTGTAGCATTGGATAAGATCATTCTAAAGGAGATATTTAGTGTGCCAAATGCTGGAAGGTGTTGTGGGAAACCTCTGCCCACGTCAAATGGTCACTCCGCTTGTCCATTCAGACAAGGCACCTTGGGGTACATTCTATACCTTGACTCACCTGCTCCATCTGGCCGTTGGACTGAGGGTGAAACCCGGAGGAAAGACTTGCTGTTGTCCCAATCAGTTTGATAAATGCTCTCCAGAAACGTGATGCGAATTGCGGACTGTGATCTAACACGATATCCACCGGAAAACCATGGATCCTGAAGACCTGCTGCAGGACAATCTTGGCCATTCCTGCCACAGATGAAATCTGTCCAAGGCAATGAACTTGCAGGCCTTCAGAAAATGATCCTCAATCACCTAGATAACGGTCTTCCCCTTGGAAGAAGGAAGACCCATGACAAAGCCCATGGTCTTTCCAGAACAAACAGAGGGTGAAGGAGCCCTTGAGGTTGGGTGCGGGGCTCCTTGTTCAGGGCACACACCTCACATGTGACTGACCTCACTTGCCATTCCAGACCACCAATATCTTCTCTTAATGAACTTGAGGGGCCTGGCAATCCCGGGGTGAGATGTCAATCTCGATGCATGCCCCTATTGAAGAACCTGAGACCAGACAGGACTAAGAAAGTACAGCCGACCTGGAGGGCCATTTTGAGGATCTCCCCTCGCGCCTGGGCTTGTGAACAAGCATGCTGACCCCCAAAATGAATTAACGCTATCTCTTTGGCTTGAGGCAAAATGCTAGTAGGCTGTTTTCCTCGTTCGGGTGTGTCAAACTGACGGGACAAGGCATCTGGCTTCTGGTTCTTAGATCCTGGTTGATAGGTCAGAATGAAATTAAAATGGCTGAAGAAAAGAGACCACCTGGCCTGTCTGGAATTCAATCTCTTGGCCTCCTGAATATAAGCCAGGTTCTTGTGGTCCATCCATACAATAAAAGGGTTCTTGGTCTCTTCCACCCAGTGATGCCATTTCCCCAGAGCCAACATGACCGCAAGCAGCTCTTTATTCCCCATATAATAATTCACCTCTGCTGGGTATAGTCGCTCGAAAAGAATGCACACAAATGCAGTTTATTTTCCAAAGGTGTCCACTAAGACAACACTGCACCCACTCCAATATCTGAGGCATCCACTTCCACAATGAAAGGAAGGTCTGGGTTAGGTGCAACCAAACTGGGAGCTGTCGTGAAATGCTGTGTGAGCTCTGTGGAAACAGCCTCTGCCTCAGTAGTCCGGACAAAAGGACCCACTGATCTTTTGTTAGTGTCATCAGTGGAGCGGCCACTGAGCTGAAGTTTCTGATAAACTTTCAATGAAAGTTGGCAAATTCCAGTAATTGTTGGACCTGCTTCACACTGGATAGTGGTGGCCAATCTCCGACTGCCTGTGTCTTACTAGGGTCCATCTTGAGATTTCCATTAGAGACGATGAAGCCCACAAAAGAAATTGTGGTTACGTGAAATCCAGACTTCTCCAGCTTGATGTAAAGTCCATGATCAAGAAGCCTCTTTAGGATATCTCTGACGTGAGCGACATGCTCCTCCATGAACTTCGAGAAAGTTAGGATGTCATTAAGTGTACTTAAGGAGAGCATCTCACATCATTTATAAATGCCTGGAAAACTGCTGGCAGGTTCACAAGGATGAAGGGCATGACCGAGTACTCATAGTGCCCCATTGGTGTGTTGAATGCCATCTTCCACTCATCACCCTCCTTTATGCGAACCAGGTTGTATGCACTCCACAAGTCCAGCTGCGAGTGTACTCTTGTCGATTGGAGAATCTTGAAAGCAGTGTTCATGAATGGATCAGGGCAATGATTTTTGACCATTATGCAATTCAGCCCTTTGTAATCAATGCAAGGCTGCAGACTCCCATCCTTCTTCTGTACGAAGAAGCCAGCACTGGTTGGAGAGGTGGAGAGCTGAATGAATCCCAGGACAAAAGCCTCCTTAATATACGCCTCTATGATGCTTCTCTCCGGGCCTGAGAGCGCATATAATTGAGTCCGCGGAGGACATGTACCTGGCAGTAGATCTATTGCACAGGCGTAGGGTAGATGCGGTGGAAGATTTGAGGCCTTTCCCCCTTTCCCTTACTGAAGACCTCTTCTAAATCCTTGTAGATGGGAAAGGATTTCTACTGGCTTGGGTGTTACAAATACCCCCGAACCTTCCTCCAAGGATGACTTCTGAGTCTCAGTGGGTAGCAGGGGTTCTCCAGCAGACCCTAGAGTCTCCCCCATAGGTCTGCAAGAGTCTTTAGTGAAAACAGAAGCCAAATCTCAAACCAAATCCTCCTCCGTCTCCTCAGACCTCAGCAGTGAGGTGCAACAAATGGTCCTCGGGCTCCTGGGACTAGGTTCCATTAGGGACTCCTGCACTAGGACTCCCAAGTCCCTTTGCACCTTTGCTTTCTGAATTTGCTCCCCATTTAGAAAATTGTCCACAACTACCGAAATGAATGGCTATACAAATCCTTATACCGTATTCCGTCTGCCATTTCTTTGTCCATTCCACTAATCTGTCTGTCCTCTGCAGACTCCCTGCTTCTTCAATGCTACCTGTATTTGTATCAGCCACAACTACCTTAATCCTCCTAACCTGTATAGAGAGTAGAGCATGGGGTTAAGCACGCAGCTGTGTAGATTATCGGATGTTGTTATCAGACTTTACTGATTAGGTCTGCCTATGAAGAGGTCAACTATACGGTTACAAAGGTTCAGGACTTGAACTTTGAGTTTGCATGGACCAGTTGTGTTGAATGTCAATCTATAGTTGATGAACATCAGCAGATGAATGAGTTCCTATTGCCCAGGTAATCCAGCTTAGAGTGAACAGCCAGAGAAGTTGTATCTGCTGTTAACCTGTTGTGGTGGAAGCAAACTGGAGCAAATCCAGGTTACCTCTGAGGGAGAAGTTGTTTCATGCCATCATCAACCTCTCAGAGCACTTCATTATGCTTCATGTGAGCGCCACCAAAGAGCCGTCATTGACGCAGGCCTCCATCCTCTACTTGGGCACTGATACAATAGGTGCCTTTTTGAAGCTGGTGTGTATCTCATACCACAGAAGTGAGACTTTGAAATATGTCAGTAAGTATTCCAGGCATTTGTCCTGCAAAGATCTTCAGTGCTTGGCCAAGTATGCCTCTGACAGCAACTTGCATATAGATCAGGTTTGGGTGAAATTCCTGCTTCATTTCTCTTTGAGGTCAGCAGATAGTGAGAGTAAAGACACTTTTGTCCAGCACCAATCTTGTTCCTGTCAGATAGATCAGGTTCATAAAGGCAAATTCAAGTTTAAATATTGACCTACAAATTGTAACATAATGTAGCCTGGGGAAAAGTACACACTCAGGACAACAAATACTTTTTTCGGGTTTTAATTCCTTTATCTACTTTAGATGTTTAAGTGCCAGAAGAGGTTCACAAAACAAAATGAACAAATTTACAACCAGTTCTTGCCTTTACAATTTCAGTTTAACTTTCGATCCACACCCTTGTGTAGCGGCAAATTGCGTATGCAGTATAAAAATACATAAAGCAAACCGCCCGAAACTAATACAGAACTAATACCGTAGTGGCAATTCTGAAGGAACACAATACAAACAACATTAGAATCCCACCCACCCTGCATCTTATACATAGCAGCGAAAAATGTAAGCAAATACATCTCACCTAAGGCGTTCACACGTGCTGAACTTCCGAACAGAGACTATACATTCACGTTACGCGATTACATACAAACTAGTCCTGATACAATAAAGTTAGACAAAAGGTACACTTTGGCACAACTTTTACAAGGTATTGCCTGGTAGTTACATTACAGGAAGACTGACCTACCTAGCCAGTAAGGAACTTTGCACAAGCCACGCTATCCAGCGTCGATGCCTTTACTCTTGAAAAGCTAAAGCATCCACATGTAAAACATGTCAAATTACTGATATTCACGATCTGCCAGTAAGCATAAATGAGTTCACATGGATATTGTCAATTAATGCTCACCTTTCCTCACCATGCCCAGTCTCAGGGAGGAACTCGATTCCAATGCCCTACCAGCTTCTTCAGCTGAAAACAAAATGGTCTCCCCACTGTCCCACACGTGCGTAATGACATCACCATCTCCCCTTAAAGGCACAGACAACTATTCTAGCATTACCCGGATGGATGCCTGGGTACACTTTTAACGATACTGAATAAGATTCGACGGTCACCCAGTTACATTCTTCCCTGCATTCAAGTAATCATCCTCGATTACTCACTCACTACAAGGGTACTTTTAACCTCTTTAACTGTTTCTCTAAAGAGAACTGAACTGAGACTGGCCAGTATCTCAGACACTGTTGCCGGACTTATGGAGGCCTCTTCGAGGACTGACCTTGGTTTGCGCTGTGGGTTATACTTTTATACTTTATACTTTATTGTCGTCAGACAATTGATACTAGAGCGTACAATCATCACAGCAATATTGGATTCTGCGCTTCGCACCCCTGGAGTACAAATTGATAGTAAATATTAAAAATTTAAATTATAAATCATAAATAGAAAATAGGAAAGGGAAAGTAAGGTAGTGCAAAAAATAAACGAGAGGCAGGTCCGGATATGCAGGGTTAGGGTGCTGTCCAGCACTTACTTGGTTACTCCTGTGGGGTGTTGCTACAAGAGGGCTACCGACCTCTGTCCCTGCATTAGCAGTCATAGGCTCCCCAGTCTCAGTTCCAGAAGGTGTCATATTTTCGGAAGATATGCTGTCTAGGCTAGGGTCAAGACTCTGTGCCCCCTGTTCTGACATATCTTCTACCACTATCACACCATTTTCTGAATCCTCAGAACCTGATTCATGCCCCAGGGGTGAGCCGGTCTGAGTTACTGGAGTTTGCAGTCTCCTTCGGGTAGCTGAAGTGGGATGGTTCTCACAAGGCCTGATGTCTACTCTGTTCACCCTCTTGCTAGGCCCACCCTCCCAAGGTTCCACCGTATATGTATTGCCCAGTACCTCTACCACCCTGTAGACCACTGAGTTCCAAGCACCCTGGATCTTATTACGGCCTAATGGTCTGTTCCTCAAGTAAACCAGCGCATTCACATCAACTTCGGGGCAGTACACTTTGTCCTCCTGCCAGGCAATGCGTTCTGCCACTTTCTGTTCAGAGTATTCTTTTGCTCTGGCATGCGCATCCCTCAGTCGGATCTGGTGTACAGCTAGCCAGTCATGTTTCCGGTCCACAGTCTGTTCTTGCCCCAGGAGAGCATCCATGGGCAAGTGGGGATCCACCCCAAACAACAGATAGTAAGGTGAATACCCCGTGGTTGCGTGAGGTGTCGCATTATATGCATACACCAACTCGGGTAGATGTTCTGGCCATCTGCGCTTCTTTTCTGGAGGCAACATACGCAACAAATCATGCATCGTCCTGTTGAAACACTCGCACTGTGCGTTGCCAGTGGGATGATGAGGCGTGGTACGGCTCTTCTTTACCCCATATAGTTTGCAAAGCTCAGCTATGACCTCACTTTCGAAGTTACAGCCCTGGACAGAATGCAAACTCTCAGAAACACCGTACTTCATGAACCATTCCCTCAAGAGCACCCTTGCTGTGGTATCCGCCTTTTGATCCCGAGTCAGAAATGCTTGGGTGAGTTTAGTGTAAATGTCCGTAACCACTAAGACATTCTCACGCCCATCAGTTGCCGGCTCCAACACAGTGAAATCTACCGCTACAACTTCAAGCGGCCTAGAAGCCAGAAATGACTTCATGGGGGGACAGATCCTAGGCTATATCCCAGTTAGCACACAACGTGGACAATTTTTGATCCACTGTGCCACATCCGCGTGTATGCCCACCCAAAAACATCGGCTTCTCAACAACTGCAGAGTACGTTCTATGCCTTGATGGCCCATAGAGTCATGTACATACTCTAACACTTTGCTCCTCAAGCTGATAGGTATCAGAAGCTGGTAACACTCCCCAAGCTTCTCATCCTCAACTACCCTATACAGTAACGCTTTACACTCCCTGATACTGTCCCAGTATTTTAACAGAAACAAAACGGGTTTTCGCAGAGTTTTACACTCCTGGCCACTCAGATGTCTTTTCCGATCCCATAAGTCTTTTAGGACCCCTAACACAGGGTCTTGGTCTGAAAAGTATGCAAGTCCCTATTAGAATAACCTGGGAGGGTTGGAGTGTCCTTGCCTTGGACCACTTAGATCACTAGTACCAGCTTCCCAGGCTCGAATTTGCTTAACTCTACAGCTGTTAAGATCAGCGGTAACCAGTGCCGGGTCAAGAGCAGTGCCACGATTGATCAAGCTACAGATCGCCACAGCCCCATCAAACTCCACATCCCCTGAGACAGTCTCAGGCTCCCCTGCAAATGGCTGCCTAGAGAGTGCATCAACCATGGTATTGCTCGGACCCGGACGATACTGGACATCGAAGTCAAACACTGACAGCTGTGAGATCCATCTCTGCTCCACTGCTACCAACTTGGCAGTTTTCAAGTGGGATAGGGGGCTATTGTCAGTGATTACAGTGAATTTGGAACCCAACAAATATCCACGAAACTTCTGTACTACAGGCCATTTAAGTGCTAATAGCTCCAATTTCATGCTGCTACAATTCCTATCATTCTTTTTGGCATTCCTTAATCGCCCGCTTGCATATGCAATAACCCTCTTTGCCTCTCCCTGCTGTTGGTATAACACAGCTCCTAGCCCATGATTGCTGGCGTCGGTCTCCACTATAAAGGGCTGGGAGAAATTGGCAAAGCCAAGGATGGGGGAACTGGTCAGTTTCTGTTTGAGCAAGTCAAAGGCAGTTTGACAGTCTTCCCTCCTAGTCTGTTGTAACAGCCAGTTTGTTTTACTTGGACTCCCTACATTAGCACACAAATTCACTACATTAGGCAGTGGACCTGCAACCTTTGAGAATCCCTGAATGAATCATCGATAGTAACTGCAAAAGCTAAGAAATGATCTTAAGTCCTTAGCTGTAGGTGGTACTGGCCACTGCTGAACAGCTGAGACCTTCTCAATATCTGTGCCTATCCCCTTGGCTGATATCTGGTGTCCTAAGAACTTCACCTCTGACTGCAGAAAATGACACCTCCAATTTTACCTTCAGACCAGTCTCCTTGAGGCGCTTCCTCCTCAACTGCAAAGATACCCAGGTACTTAGCCAGTAAAGCTCTTAGCTGAGCTTGTTGTCCTTCACTACCCACAATGTCCAGCTTGTCTAGAATTGACTTTAACTTGTGATTACTACACTCCTCCTTTACACCCACTGTCATGTGATCAATGCCAGCTGAGATCCGCTGAAATCTTACAGCACATTGTGGATCACTATCCATGCACTCCACCTTTGACAGGATACCCAGCCGGGTCCTAAGTGCAAGCCATACATCCTCTCGAGAGAGATTTAAAATCTGTACTGGTACTACACGATTACCAGAGTCAATGAGCGTCGGAATGACTACAATACCTCCTGGTAAAGGGGTGTGAAGTGGCTTGAGTAACATTTTATGGTCGCTACCAGCATCGCCAGTGGCCTTGCTAGCTGCAATGGTGACTACAGATCCAGCAGGTATGTGCTCAGTATCTTTTCCTAATACTCGGACTACTGCTTTTTTTTCAGTAGTGTGCATCGGTCACTCCAGTGAATGATATCTGTTATCTGTCAAGTAGGGTGCCGTGCACAATCCTGATTTGATGGAGACAGACGTGAGAGCATGGAGGAACCTCTGGAGAAACTTCTGAAATGCCTTCTTTGCTGTTGCTGCTACTGTGTGATCCAGAATCTCCGGAGGAGAAGGCCCCGAATCCTCGGCTTTGCTTATTGCTCGGCAGCTGGGGCGGGGTTGAAGTGCTCGGCAGAGATGGTGCTCGGTGTCGGAGGGCTGGTTGGAGGCTCGAAGTTTTCGGATGGACTCAGAGTCGGCTGTGGTCGGGTGCTTCCAATGCATCGGCAGTTGTCGGCGCCTGGAGGTTTATGGCAGGGAGAGTTTCTCCCTTTTGCCGCCTGTTATCAGGACTATTGGGAGTTGATTGGAACTTTGAGACTTTTTTTTACCGTGCCCATGGTCTGCTCTTTATTAAATTATGGTATTGCTTTGCACTGCTGTAACTATATGTTATAATTATGTGGTCTTCTCAGTGTTAATCTTTGGTTTGTCCTGTTTTAATTGTGATATCACTCTGGAGGAACATTGTTTCATTTCTTAATGCATGCATTTCTAAATGATAATAAACGAGGACTGAGTGTCCTCATAATCTAATCTAATCTGCACTTTCTGGAAAACATCTCTCCAATCAGAATCCAGCTTCCCTTCTAGGGTTGTGTCAAACCGTGCGTAGACAAGTTGCCTACACTGGCTGACAATGTTCATGCCTACAATACATGGGATAGGTGGTTCAGTGCTAACAGGATCCCTGACTACTGGAAAGCCACAATTTGTATCTTCATGCCCGTTGCTTGAACCTCCAGCTCTAGATACCCAAAGTAAGGAATATCAAGACCGTTTGCAGCTGTTAGCCTAAGCCAGCCAGCAGTGGACAACATATCCTTGTCCTCTCCGTTCAAGTGTTCTCGAATGAACTGCTCGGTCAGGGTGCTTACTTGACTACCTGTGTCCAACAGGCAACAGACAGCGACATGTGATATTTCAAGCTCAACAACTGGACATGTTCCTATGGCGTGTTGCAACAACTGGTCACGGGATAGCTGTATATTACCTGTATCTATGAGGTTCTGCCAAATCGCCTGACTCCCAACCTCTTGAGGGTGGGAGGATGCAGGCTCCACTTCCCTTACACCCCGCTTCTGTGGGCAATTCTTGGCCAAATGCCCTCCCACCTGACACTTGAAACATATTGGTTGCCCATCTTCTGTGAACCTAGACTGTAACTTATGTCTGCTGTTAGTAGCGCATGTAAAATTCCTCTGCACAGTGAGATCTTTCACTGCTTGAGTCAATTCACAAAGGGCTTTGCCCTGCTCTGTGACTACTTTAAGGACGTCATCTAGTGTGACAGACTCAGATTCCCGAGCTTTAAGAATCGAGCACTGCGCCTGGCTACTGCTACACTTTGACTTCCCAGACCTTGTATCTCTCTCAGGGGCTCTTCTACGAGCCACAGACAAGCCTCCTCCCTCACTTCTATCATTGAGGACTCAGGGTGGTCCCGCATGAATCTGTGGAGCTCCCTTCTGAGGGAAGGATCCCTGATCCCCTCTATAAATTGATCTCTTAGCACCACCCTCTTATTGGTCACGGCACCCGGGGAAGTGCTTCAGTATCAAGTTAAGATACTGGGCTTGGGCATGTGAAAACTCTCTTACATCTTCACCTTCACGCTGTTTGTGACTGTAGAAGCCATGCCACAGCTGGGGTGCACTATGCTTGTCTCT
Source organism: Mobula hypostoma (assembly GCF_963921235.1). Classification (NCBI taxonomy): domain Eukaryota; kingdom Metazoa; phylum Chordata; class Chondrichthyes; order Myliobatiformes; family Myliobatidae; genus Mobula; species Mobula hypostoma. Next base: position 64,463,785 of record NC_086102.1, on the reverse strand, counting down.
AAAAGCTTCCCTGAGATAGGTGAACAAGTCATCAGCCCGGTCTTCCCCAGCATCACTGCGCATACGTGCTTCCTCTAAGGCTGCACCCCTGAGCAGGGACATAACGAAGTCATACTGATCCTGGTCAGACTGATTTCTAGTATGAAGTGCATGTTGTACTTCTTCAATAAAGTTAGCAACAGACCTCCTATCTTTCTCAACATCCCCCGTAAATGGAACAATGTGTCTTTCCCTTGGGACATGTACATAGGACCTTTTGCTTGATTTATCTATGGTTGCCATGGCTTCATCATACCTAATAAGCAATTCCCTAATTTGTTCATTTAAATCAAGTTCAACTGGTGTGTCCTCTGAGCGTGACATAGTAAAAGCTCAAGTCTTTCAAGTTTTCATAAGCCTGCAAAAGGAGTTGCTGCCATCCTTTGCTGCAAACGCGATGGCTTCACAGCCCGCAGTTCCTGGGATCCATGTGTCCGTTCTGTGTCCTGACATCAGTTGCTGACGTCCTGAGGCTCCACTGTACTCTCCACGAGGCAACAGGTGCTTGCTCCTTCCGCCCGATGGGAACAGTGGTCCTGGTCTTCACCACTATTGTATTAGGTATTATATATTATACTGCATACGACAATCAGAGACCCTCTAAACTGGCTTGGAATTAGCCTCTCTCCTGGTACCAAATTTTGTAGCCTGGGGAAAAGTACACACTCAGGTCAACAAATACGTTTTTCGGGTTTTAATTCCTTTATCTACTTTAGATGTTTAAGTGCCAGAGGAGGTTCACAAAACAAAACAAACGAATTTACAACCAGTTCTTGCCATTACAATCTCAGTTTAACTTTCGATCCACACCCTTGTGTAGCGGCAAATTGCATATGCAGTATAAAAATACATAAAGCAAACCACCCAAAACTAATACGATACTAATACCGTAGTGGCAATTCTGAAGGAACACAATACAAACAACATTAGAATCCCATCCACCCTGCATCTTATACATAACAGCAAAAAATGTAAGCAAATACGTCTCATCTAAGACGTACACACGTGCTGAACTTCCGAACAGAGACTAAACATTCACGTCACGCGGTTACGTGCACAATCAGCCATGACACAATAAAGTTAGACAAAAGATACACTTTGGCACAACTTTTACAAGATATTGCCTGGTAGTTAAATTACAGGAAGACTGATCTACTTGGCTGGTGAGGAACTTTGCCCAAGCCACGCTATCCAGCATTGATGCCTTCACTTGTGAAAATCTAAAGCATCCACATGTAAAACATGTCAAATTACTGATATTCTCGTTTCGCCTACAAGCATAAATGAATTCACATGGATATTGTAAATTAGTGCTCACCTTTCCTCATCATGCCCAATATCTCTGGGAGGAACTCGATTCCAATGCCCTACCAGCTTCTTCAGCAGAAAACAAAATGGTCTCCCCACTGTCCCACGCGTGCGTAATGACATCACTCTCTCCCCTTAAAGGCACAGACAACCATCCTAGCATTACCCGGATGGATACCTAGGTACACTTTTAACGATACTGAATAAGATTCGACGGTCACCCAGTTACAATAATGTAATATTAATATTAGAAAGCAAACCATTTGAACAGAAAGTTTGCAGTTACACAGGATTCCTGGGGAGAAAGCAAAGAGAATGAAGTTGAAGATAAAAGTTGAGTTCATAGAGAATGTGACTACATGTCTAGCTGCTTCAAAGAGTTGCTGCAGATACAACGGGCTGCAGAGACTACTTTTGAACACAAAGATTATAGAATTTTAATAATAGACAAATAGAAGCTCTGAGTTATACAATTTTCCATGGCATGCATAAACAAAAAAGAATATTTGGCTGCAGGGTGAAACCCATTCACACTAACTTTATTTCAATATGACTTTGGCCTAAATTTTGTGCACAAGGCCACTTTTAAACACGGGAGAGAAGCACCCATTGGTCAAGATGTAAAATAATGACTTACCACACTCTGGCTTGGAGGAGACTGAAAGAAATTCTGTTCCTAAATCTTTTAAGACCACTTCTCTGAAAAACAGGTTCACATTCAAAAAGTAGAGTTTTCTTATTCTCAATTGGAGGCTTTTATGATTCCCAGATATGAAGCACACCTGCTTTGCACAACTTGAGGGTCTGCTGGGTTTACCTGGGGTGGTTTGTTCAGGATCCAGGAGAGAGAGTACTTCAAGGGATGCTCACTGACTTCATCCAGATCAAGCTGAGGATAAGCAGAAGATATTCACTTTCACTCAAGAGAAAGGTTGCTTAACTGTGTTAAAGGGCAGAAACTCAAAAGATCGACACTTCCTTCCCACCCAGCTCCCCTACTCACAAATGCTACTTGGCCTGCTGAATCCCTCCAGCAGATTGGTTTTGTTCCAGAGAGCTAGCAGAGCTCCACTCTGCCTCAAATCCTGCCCGTCCCTGCTAAAACTGTTCTGAATTTGAGCGAAGATCGTTCTACAGTTTCTGGGGAAACTGGTTATTAAACTCTTATGCAATTGGGAAGTCGTCTGAGGGTTAACAGATATCGACGACATTATACACTGAGTCATTATTAGTTATATTCCATGATGGCTGCTCACAGAATGGTGCAGTAAAAATTGAAGCTGCAACACCATAAACATATTGCACCCCTTTTGCTTGTTACTTGTCATTAGGTTTTACATTGATCTTGCATACAGCTATATCATTGTGGCCCTCAGAGCATTTTTTAATCAATCACAAAAGCACCTGGAGATGCGAAGCAATGCAAACTTCATTTGCAGCCAATTTACATTAACCTACAGTGTTTATACCCTCAGTTGACAGCAATGATGTGCAAACTGAAGTCTTCTATTTGTCAAGCTATAAGAAGGTTGCTGAATTACATTGTTATTGTTCTCCACTGTTATCCCTGTGTTGCTTCTGCTAATACATTATTTCTAAGCAGCACATCAGCCAGAAAAGTGCCAAGGTTACAAGTAACAATGGTACTGTAGTAAAAGTGACCTGCAGTCAATAGTAATCAGGTTCTTCTAAGTGGTGCACTTGATCATGATAAGAAGCACCAATCAGCAAGGGTTTGATAGTTTTTAAGTTAGAGGAAGCTGCTTCTTGAATAGGGTGAATTCAAGGGGGAAGGTCCTCAACCATTTATGCTCCATTTGCAAACTCCCCCAAGCAGAAGTGTAATAATATTTTCTTTTTAAAAATGTTATGATCTAGTCTATTTAAGAACACAGTGATTTACAATATCAAAGTAGCTTTTATTTTCTTTTCTCCACCATGATCTTAGTAAAATATTTATAAACTTTTCATTAAGCCAGCACATTATTTTTCACTTTATAGGAATCTGGATTCTGATCTCACATGACCATAGGACCACAATATGAAGGCAACAAAGTATAGACATCCCTGCTGGGTCAAAATAGTGAAATCAGTAGGGCCCAGAAACAGTGAGACATGAACATTCTTGTCCCATTTATTCAGCAGAAGCAGTGAGTATTTTCATCAAGGACTCAATGTATTCATGGAAACCATGGTACTTAGAAACAAAACTGTGTTCTTTAAAGCCATTGGATTCTATCTCCTTCAAGCAAGGCTCCGGCAGAACAATTCCAAGGATATCAACACAATGCAAAAAGTGGCAAATCAGCCTTCGATGCCAGTCAGTCGGGGAAAATAGTTGGTAAAGGTTGTGAGTTCATCTAAAATTGTAAGATTCTGATATGCAAGCCATCCATGGAATTTTAAAATGCAAACTATGATTCTACTGTTTCAGGGAAAGGTTTAAATGTTCCCAAAGAAAAGACATGCAGAACATAAGGAAATGAGGCATTGAAGGCCCTGATGTCAGTGATGAGATTTTATGACCCCTTCTACCATTCATCCCTCCTTTAAAAATGCTCCTTAAAATCCGTCTCTGAATCAGCCTTTGGTCACCTAACTAAACAGCTCACTTTGTCGTTCAAGTCTAGTCTATTTGAGAACACAGTGATTTACAATATCAAAGTAGCATTTATTTTCTTTTCTCCACCACGATCTTAGTAAAATATCTATAAACTTTTCATTAAGCCAGCACATTACTTTTCATTTTATAGGAATCTAGATTCTGATCTCACATGACCATAGAACCACTCACTGAATCACAATATGAAAGCAACAAAGTATAGACATCCCTGGTGAGGCAAAATCCTTTTAATATTATGTAATGCTATTAAATTAAAGGCATTATATAAATACACATGACTGCTTTTGTTTAAGCTGTCCCTCCAGAGGCTTCAGTCAATCATCACTAAAACTGCAGATAGAGTTCTAGAGATATCTCCGATAGATTCCAGTCTGCCATATCCCTGCCTTTCTGAAATCTGGTACACAAAACAAATTATTGACCATTGCATTGACAGACAACTGTGATTTGGGGATCATGAATAAAAGGAGGAGATAGTGTTCCTATAAGTCAAAAACAATTACGTAGTGCTTCACAGGGAGTTATTCAGAGGAAAGGCAAATCCATTTAATAGGGACAAGCTATGTTTTTGTTAATTCTCTGAGTAGTTTGCATCATAGTCCCCTTAAACACTTCACCTTTCACCCTTAACCCATGAACTCTTGTTCTAGTCTCATACATTTATCCTGTCTATACCCTTAATAATTTTGTACACTTTTTTCAAATCTCCACTTATTCTCCTATGCTGTAGGGACTAAAGTTCTAGTCTATTCAACCTTTCCCTGTAACTCACTATAACACTTATGATTTGTTTCTGGAATCAAAAACAATACAGAATTCCATGTTCTGAGGCCAATAATGCAGATTACATTATTGAGGTTCTATGTAATTAAAATATTACAAGCTTACAAACATATACAAGTTTACCTCTGTAATTAAGGTATAAACATTTCACATTCCCACAAAACTATGCAGTCATTCATTCCTGCAATTTCTGCAGGGTCTGGAAGACTGGTTCTTGTTCATGACAAGAAACTGAGCAAGGAATATTGGTTGGGAGTTTAACTTACTCAAAAACAGTTCTTTAATCCCTGGAAGTGTCAGTTGCTGTATTAGAAAGCTGAGCTTGGCTAAAAGCACCCCCCTCAGCCCCCACCGGCCCGAGACAAAGGTATTTTTTTTAAATTTGAGGTCATTCAATTGATAATCCGAGCTACCCCAGAAATTCTATTCTGGGAGAGAATTCAGTATGAATTTAAACAGTTGATAAATTCTGAGAGTATCATTGAACGGAGCAAATCTTGAAAAAGGTTGTTACTCTGAAAACCTCCCAAAAGACAAGAATCACTGTGCATGTGTACTGATTGCTCATTACAGTGTATCAAAGAGAAGCCTCATCACTACTTCTCGAGGCATCTAGGGATGAGCACCGTATATGGATTTGCCAATATTATCCAAAGTCCAAGTATTAATTAAAAACCATCAATGTTACTATTTGAAAAAAACATTATTTTTCTGCTTTGAATATTCTGCTCGTCATTTTGACTTCCATGCTCTTCCACACAGACACTTCCAGCTTCAAGTTGGGCCCATGTGCTGGTGTAGAGCATTGTTAAATACCTCTGGTCCGACTTCTACAATCTGCCAATACACTTGCTGCAGGTTCCGAATCTATATTGGTTGGGTAACCTGTGGCTCCACCCCTCACTTTACTGCAAATGTAAAACTCACCTTAAGGATACAACACAATAGAGTAAAATCACACTCTTTGCAAATTTCAAAGTATGCCTTAATGTTCGTGAAATCATAGAATTCATATCCCAAGCTCCCTAGTAAATAGAATATAGAATAGTACAGCACAGTACAGGCCCTTCAGCCCACAATGTTGTGCCGACCCTCAAACCCTGCCTCCCATATAACCCTCCACCTTAAATTCCTCCATATACCTGTCCAGTAGTCTCTTAAATTTCACCACTGTATCTGCCTCCACCACTGACTCAGGCAGTGCATTCCACATACCAACCACTCTCTGAGTAAAAAAACCTTCCTTTATTATCCCCCTTGAACTTCCCACCCCTTACCTTAAAGCCATGTCCTCTTGTATTGAGCAGTGGTGCCCTGGGGAAGAGGCGCTGGCTATCTACTCTACCTATTCCTCTTAATATCTTGTACACCTCTATCATGTCTCCTCTCATCCTCCTTCTCTCCAAAGAGTAAAGCCCTAGCTCCCTTAATCTCTGATCATAATCCGTACTCTCTAAACCAGGCAGTATCCTGGTAAATCTCCTCTGTACCCTTTCCAATGTTTCCACATCCTTCCTATAGTGAGGTGACCAGAACTGGACACAGTACTCCGTGCGGTCTAACCAGAGTTTTATAGAGCTGCATCATTACCTCATGACTCTTAAACTCTATCCCTCGACTTATGAAAGCTAACACCCCATAGGCTTTCTTAACTAGCCTATCTATCTGTGAGGCAATTTTCAGGGATCTGTGGACATGTACACTCAGATCCCTCTGCTCCTCCACACTACCAAGTATCCTGCCATTTACTTTGTACTCTGTCTTGGAGTTTGTCCTTCCAAAGTGTATCACCTCACACTTCTAAGCATGCAGCAATTCAGCGATATCTCAAGTATGCCTTATTGATGGTGAATCTCTGCCTCTAGTAATCTCACTATGCCTTATTGAACCTGGACAACAGATAGATGATCCGGTAACATTAGAGATAGTCACTGAATTTTACAGGATAAATACCTTCTTGAATCTGAGGCACTAATATACATTACGCAAACATGAGGAAATCTGCAGATTCTGGAAATTCAAGCAACACACGCAAAACGCTGGTGGAACGCAACAGGCCAGGCAGCATCTATTGGAAAAGGTAAAGCTGATGTTTCGGGCCGAGACCCTTCATCAGGGTCTTGGCCCGAAACATCGACTGTACCTCTTCCTATAGATGCTGCCTGGCCTGCTGAGTTCCACCAGCATTTTGTGTGTGTTGCACTAATATACATTGTCTAGTTCATGTACAATCAATGAAGATTTGATAGTTGCATGCTGGATGAACAATTTATTACTTGAAATCAAAAAGTGAAGTTAGAATTGCCCCTATTAGTGCTCAGTCTTACTTGAGTGCCAGGCAGAGATAAAAATACTGTTGCTAAACTGATGCTTCATTAACCTCTGACATGACATAAAGGGATCTGGAGAGGATCTGAAGGAGGCTGAAAAAAAATAACTGATAGAGGAGGTACTAAGTCTTGCACAAAGAAACTATGTGAAGCGAACAAAATAGGAGCGAGACCACAGTAACACAGCAGCTCGAACCTGGGTTCGATCACAAACTTAGGTGTTGTCTGCATGGAGTTTGCATATTCTCCTTATGAAAGTTCAAGTTCAAGTTTATTGTCATTCAACCATAGACCTGTATTCAGCTAAACTAGGGTTCCCAACCTGGCATTCACGGACTCCTCCATTAATGATAGGAATCCATGCCATAAAAAAATGATTGGCAACCCCTGAGCTCAATTAAACATAGTTCCTCTGGGGCCAAGGAGCAAAATATAACACATATAGTTTTGATACAGCACATACAATTACAGTAAAGCACAATACCATCATACAACAATATTTGCACAAATCTGAGTGCCATGGCCTGAAGATCGATGGTGCACGTGATGTTGTCCTGAAGCCAAGTTTCTGTAAGAATAGCACACAACAGTTCCTCATCTCATCTCGCGCTGGGTCAGTTGCTGATGAGGGTAATCCTGTTTGTCTTCCAGGGAGTGGACACTGGAGAGCGGTATTGATGAGAGAACTAGCCTGCTGACAGGGTTTACCTTTTAACTTAGCATAGATTCCGGCGCACTCCCTCACACCACTTCTGCTGCCTACACCCCTGGGTGGCTGTAACAGACGATGCTGTGGTATGAAAGCCTAGAAGACCTGCTGCGTGCATTAACCCACAGCTATGCAGTGCCTCCTCTGTCCACCTCACTAATAAACTGGACAGAGAGGACCCCTCCATTAATGATAGGGATCCATCTGTGCCATAACAAAATGTTTGGGAGCTCCTGAGTTAAATGAAACATCGTTCCTCTGGGACCAATGTACAAAATATAGCACATATAGTTCTTATTAATACCCAACAGGGTCTTATTATCTTAAGAAAACTGTGTAAGACAAACATTTGTACCATTTCCACACTGTTCCTCTGCAGCTTGGGTTTCTCCCATGTACTCATTTCCTTCCACATCCCAAAGAGAAGATGGTTGGCTATTATACATCTACCACTGCTGCAAGTAGTGGAAGGAGAATTATTAGGGATTTGATGGGCAGGAGAGGGAGAGTGGATGACAAGGAAATGCATGAGGAAAATAAGAATGACAGGAATGCTCTGAAAACCGGCAGAGACACGACGAGCTGAACAGCTCCTGGTCGTATAATATGGAACCATTAATTGAGGGGGAAAAATTGAGAAAGCTTTGATATTCGTGAATTGTGAGAGTGTTTTCCTGTAATTTACAAATTCATCAGAATTCTAAAAATGCATTGGTTTATATAATTGAGATTCTCTCTTACTCATTTTTCAATCATAGTTTGGATTTTACTTCGTTTTATGGTAATGTTTTAGATGCTATTCCTGAGGCTAAAGCCTGCTATTATCTGCTAATGTTCTGAATAATCAAATTTCAGGGCATTACTTTATCAGGAAAACATACATTTCCCTTTTCTGTAGCCGAAGGAATATTTTGTTAGTCATAAATTTGACAGATGTTGGCTTTTCCACTGGTTTAATCCATTACTATTCTGCTATCTTCCTGCACTTTCTCTTTTCTGCACAGATCAGCAGGAGGTTAAGCAGCAATGATTTAACAGGCTGTACTTTTCCTCCTTGTTTCCAACTGTCTTTTGAGATCTATTCAGTATCTTCCCTCAGGGATATAATAATTGCATAATGGCTTCTTGTCTGTCATTATCTGCTTGAGATAAAATAGCTGTTACCATTTACATACATCTCTGTAACTTGTAGAGTGTCCCTGTATATATTTCCTTGCTAACAAAAGACTGGGTGGTCTGTTCTGTGAGCTCGGCTAATGTCCCTTTGACTGACTATAAAGGAGCACAAGGTACCAACCAGTTAATTTCTTCTCCTTACTAAGAAAACAGATTTTTTTTCTTCTTCTTTCAGGGAAATGCCTTATCGACTGTCCAGCCCAGATTGAAAGGCAAGACACTCTTTCCCATGGACCTAATCATTAATAACCAACTCTTGTGGCCTTTCCTTCTCCTCCAGACCTATCTGTCCCTCATTACTTTGTCCCTTCCCCTCCTTCATCTGATCCATCTGTCCATCACCTACACACTCCATTGACTGGTTCCCCATCCTCATTACTCCCATCAGCCCTAACTTAACTTTTTCTGAAACTTGCAGCATGTGAAGTCTGTTAATGTCTGTAGAATGTTTGTTCATAACTGGATTCTTAGCTTGATTCTTTCTTAACACAGGTTTATTGTTGATATGTAAACGTTAATGTACTTCAAAAGTCCAAGGAATTAGTGTGCTCTGACGTGTCTGGACATGAGTGAATGTAAAAACAACAAGTAACCATTAAAATGTGAATGTCTTTCTGGATTTGAGTTTATCACTTATATGTGTAAACTTTAATGTACTTTGTATGCCCAAAGAATGTTGTGTGTTTGCATATGAAGGCATGAGAACAAAAGATCAAAGAAGTTAGACCATAAGATATAAGAGTAGAATTAGGTCATTTGGACAATCAAGTCTACTTTGCCATTTCATCATGGCTGATCCATTTTCCCACTCAGCCCCAAAATCCTGCCTTATCCCCGTACCCCTTCATGCTCTGACTAATCAAGAACCTATCAACCTCTTCCTTAAATACACTCAATGACTTGGGCTCCACAGCTGCCTGTGGCAACGAATCCCACAGATTTACCACTCTCTGGCCAAAGAAGTTTTTCCTCCGTTTCAAAAGGATGCCCTTCTATTATGAGGCTGTGTCCTCTGCTTCTAGACTCCCCACTACAGGAAACATCCTCTTCATGTCCACTCTATCAAGGCCCTTCAGCATTCCATAGGTTTCAATGAGGTCACCCCTCATTCTTCTAACTTCCAGTGAGTACAGGCCCAGAGCCATCAAACGCTCTTTATAAGACAAGCCTTTTAATCCTGGATTCATTTTTGTGAACCTCCTTTGAACCCTCTCCAATGTCAGCATATCCTTTCTAAGATAAGGGGCCCAAAACTGCTTGCAATAGTCAAAGTGAGGCCTCACCAGTGCTTTATAAAGCCTCAACATTACACCCTTGCTTTTATATTCCAGTCCTCTCGAAATGAATGCTAGCATCGCATTTACTTTCTTCACCACTATATCAACCTGAAAATTAACCTTTAGGGAATCCTGCACAAGGACCCTCAAGTCCCTTTGGACCTCAGATTTTTGAATTTTCTCTCCATTTAGAAAATAGTTTACCATTTTATTTTTTCTACCAAACTGCAAGATGATACACTTTCCAACACTGTATTCTATCTGCCACTCCTTTGCCCATTCTCCTAATCTGTCTACATTCTTCTGTAGCCTCTCTACTTCCTCAAAACTACCTGCCACTCCACCTATCTTCATATTGTCCACAAACTTTGCCACAAAGCCATCAATTCTGTCATCCAAGTCATTGACATATAATATAAAAAGAAATGGTCTTAACACAGACCCTGTAGAACATCACTAGTCACTGGCTGCCAACCAGAAAAGGCTCTCCTTATTCTCACTCTTTGCCTCCTGCCAATCAGCCACTGCTTTATCCATGCTACTATATTTCCTGTAATACCATGGGCTCTTAACTTGTTATGCAGCTCCATGTATGGCATCTTGTCAAAGACCTTCTGAAAATTGAAGTAGACAATATTCACCGATTTTCATTTGTCTACCCCGCTTGTTATTTCTTCAAAGAATTCCAACGTATTTGCCAGACAAGATATTCCCTTGAGGAAACCATGCTGATAACGGCCAATTTTATTATGTACCTCCAAGTACTCCAAAACCAGATCCTTGACAACCGACTCCAGTATCTTCCCAACCACTGAGGTCAGACTAAGTGGCCTATAATTTCCTTTCTTCTGCCTCTCTCCTTTTTTGAACAGTAGAGTGACATTTGCAATTTTCCAGTCCTCCGGAACTACATCAGAGTCAATTGATTCTTGAATGATCATTACTAATGCCTCCACAATCTCTTCATCTGCCTCTTCCAGATCCTGGGATGTGCCCCATCTGGTCCAGGTGACTGATCTATTTTCAGACCTTCCGGTTCCCCTAGAACTTTCTCCTTGGTAATGGCAACTTCATACACTTTTGCCCCCTGTCTCTGTCTGTCTCTCAATGACTGCATATATTGTCCCGCTGTTTGTAATTTTCTTTGGCTTCTGACAGGGACAGAAATCGCGATCGATGCCTTGGACCCAGGGTGTTTTCACAAGTGAGTTGGAATTCAGAGATCCCCCCGACAGCAACAATTGAGTGGTGAAGGAATCGTGATCCGAGAAATCTTACTGTCTTGCGATGTACAGTAATATTTTGTGTAGTTTATTTGTGCTTTCTATTTTATGATAATAAATTAACCTGTTGTGCTTGTACACTTATTACCACATCTCCTGGACACTCGAATTATTGGAACTGAATAATCCAGCCCTTTATACTTTGGCACTGCTAGCAGGATTCAGGAAAATGTGGAGGTGAACAAGTGAGACAAGCGATACCATATCCGAGACTTATCAGTTCCTCGCATGGATGGATAACTCTGAGGGTTTTGAATCCCTGGCTACTATTTTGAGTAAGTGAAGTCCTCTCAGATGTAGGGAGAAGATAGTTGCTGAATTTTCTAATGTTAGGCTTTCATGTATAGTATCACAATGCCTTGAGCATATAGCTTTTCCATTTAAGAGGGATTCTCTGAATCAAGTACGGTGGATTTTTTAACTGCATTGTGGCAGCTGAGTATTGAAACAGCTAGGCTCTCTGAAGAAAGCAAGTGATTGCAAAACCAGTTGGCTGCTCTGAGTTCTAAGAGTACTATTTTAAGTAACATGCTGCAGGCAGGGCAGACGCATGCTGAACGCTCTGAGCCTAAACAGATTGCCATGGCTGACAGAGATATCCGGTATATTGATGACTCATATACAGATGAAGACAATATAATCAAAGCTCACCCCTTCTGGGCACCTTCATGGAGGAGGGCCGTTTTGTTGGCTCTACTGGGGCCAGCTGAGGGTCGGACTGTTGCAGAGACCAGCTCCAACTACAAGGGTCGGATGTAGATCAGGAATGGATGCAGGCTATGGCAGCTTTTAAATCCCAGAGCAGCAGGGACAATCTGGGCGCGTGATGAATGGAACTAGGAATACCCCAAAGCAGCCGACGACGGTGCCCCAGCAATTAATATCAAAGGTGCCCTCTTCCTGTCCTCGTAGACAGGAAATGTTTCTCTCCCTGCTGAAGGCCAGGCTGGATAACGAAAAAATTGACTGTTTACCTATTGCCATTCTTTATGCGCTATAACCATTAGCATTGTGACCCAGGTGGGTTGCATTCTATAGCTCAGACAAAGGGACTGATCACCCTTGCTGCAATGTAATGTTAAATCCCAAAAAGAAGGACACTCCTCAGTTATATCTGGAATTGAGTGAATTGGGCCCTGGATGGTGGGTTACTCAGCCCATTGCCTAGAGGTATGGCCAAGGCTTCGGAACCACTGCTGTGCTATGGCAACTCATATTCTCAGAGGGGGACCTGAGGCCGTAGTATGTACTACCATTTGATGCTGACACGGGAATAAGCAGCAGCAAATCACTCTTGTGGACATTGAGGATGAGCTTACCCTTATTACATGGGAATCCTGATCTATATACAGGGGAGCGTGTGTGTATCCAGGGAAATGAGCGATCGGTTATGGATGCTGTATGAACAAAGGTCCATCTCGCTATTGGTGAGGGACCTCCTTGTTCTGTCCACATGCTCATCTCCCAGGTAACAGAAAACATTTTGAGCACTGATTTGTTATTGAGCACGCTATCATGGCACCCTTTGATAAGTTTGCTTTTGGTACTTAGAAGGTGTCTATTCTGGTTGGAAAGGCAAAATGGGAACCTGTCTTTATACCCTTGCCATCGTAAATAGTAGTTGCCAAGCAATATCGTATCCCTGGAGGGCATAAGGAAATCAATGAGATATTCAAGACCTTCCTAAACTTAGGGGTCTTCAACCTGCTTCATCCCCTTATAATAGGCCTGCATGGCCAGTTTGGAAACCTGATGGTTCATGACGTATGACCATTGGTTATCGCCAGTCAAATCAGTTTGCTCCTCTGCCAGCCATAGCTGTTTCAGGCATTGTGACCATGACTGAGGACCCTTCAAGAAACTGACAGCTATTATGCTGTTATTGATCTGGCTAATGCTTTCTTCTCTATCCGTGTTGCCGAGCAGTCCCAGGATCAGTTTGCTTTCACATGGAACAGTCCTCGGTACACCTCTACACGGCTTCCACTGGGATATGTCCATAGTCCAACAATTTGCCATAGTGTGGTGGTCCGGGGTTCGTGTGTCTATGCCCCAGCATTAAAGTAGCTCACTGAACAGATGATGTGTTATCACGGGGGGGTCCTCTGAAGAGGAGGTTTCTGAAGCCCTTAATGCTCTGATCAAGTTGATGGGAAATTAACTTCAGTAAAGTACAGGGCACAGCTACGACTGTTCATTTTCTGGGAATAAAATGGACTAAAGGTGATAGGATAATTCTGTAAAAGAAGATCTTAGACATAGCACCAAATGAAGAAGCCCAATGCTTTGTTGGCCTTCTGGGATACGGGCAGCTCCACATGTCCCATTTGACTTTGCTTCTCCAACGCTTGTACTTTGTGACCAGAAAGAAATTTGGTTTTGTACACAATCCTGAGCAACAATCAGCTTTTGAGGCTGCAAACAACAGGAATTCTGCAGATGCTGGAAATTCAAGCAACACACATCAAAGTTGCTGGTGAACGCAGCAGGCCAGGCAGCATCTCTAGGAAGAGGTACAGTCGACGTTTCAGGCCGAGACCCTTCATCAGGACTAACTGAAGGAAGAGTCCTTCAAGGGAGGCTGCATGGGAGGCCATTGCTTTAGCCTTACCCTTATCTTCTCAGCAAGAAAGCCTCCCTTCGAACTGCAAGTTTCTGTTAAAGATGATGCGGCTGTCTGGAGCCAGTGTCAGAAGAATGGAGGAAAGAATATGGCTCTGTGTTTCTGGTCCCGAAAGCTTCCTGATACTGCTACTAAATAGATTGTGCTTGAGAAACAACCTCTTGCCTGCTACTGAGCTTTTGTAGAGACTGAAACGCATACAGGGGATTCCCACGTCTCTCTCCACCCTGACCTTCCCGTTGTGGGATGGATAATCTCTGATGCACTCACCAGTAAGGTAGGGGAGTGCACAACAGATTTCTATTGTCAAGTGGAAACGGTATATATCTGAATAGGCAACAAAGGGACTGGATGGAATTAGTAAAATACATAAACCGGGTGCTGAGTCCTCTCAGGCGACATCATCCACGCTTGAATCTATCCCAGTCAAAGCCTTGCCTGTTGTGTGGGGCATTCCCTTTGGTCTTCTGACTCCTGCTCAGCAGCAGCACGTCAGGTTTACCGATGGTTCTGTGATATGGAAAAATGGTTGTGGCTGTTAGGAGGATGTTGCCTTTAACCCTCTCAACCAACAAGTTCTGAAGAAGGAATGTTGTGATGTGTCAAGTCCGTATATAGAGCTAAGAGCAGTGCATACTGTCATTATGCATAAAAATGAAGAAACCCATATTTTTATAAATTCTTGGGCAGTTGTTAACGGACTTGCTGTCTGGTCGCCCTGGTTATACTGTTATGGGGCATCCTTTATGGGGAGTGGAGTTATGGAAGGATAGTTGGAGCTAATCATCACCTGTTACCATTACAGTTTACTACGTTGATGCCCATTTGAAAGATGATTTGCTGATGAGAAGATTCAACAACATTTCTGACAAACACACTTATGTTGACATGGTGACACTTTGCCTTCAGCCTCAAGCACCAGTATTGCCACTTGCTTGGTGGGCCCATAAGTCTTCTGGTCATTTGGGGCTACAGGGTACCATGGAGTGGTCCAGGCAGAGGGGATTATTCCCTCACACTAAAATAACTCACACAGTGATAGGAATTGTGGGCTATAAAAACATGAGAAATAGGAGCAGGAGGAGGCTACCTGACCCGTCGAGCTTGATCCACCATTCGATAAGATCATGGCTGATCTGGCCATGGACTCATCTCCACCGACCTGCCTGTTCCCCATAACCCTTAATTCCCCGACTATGCAAAAACCTATCCAACCTTGTCTTAAATATATTTACTGAGGTAGCCTCCTCTGCTTCATTGGGCAGAGAATTCCACAGATTCACCACTCTCTGGGAAAAGCAGTTTCTCTTTTTCTCCATCCTAAATTTACTCCCCCATAACTTGAGGCTATGTCCCCTAGTTCTAGTCTCACCTACCAGCGGAAACAACTTTCCTGCCTCTAACTTATCTATCCCTTTCATAATTTTATATGTTTTTATAAGGTCTCTCATTCTTCTGAATTGCAGTGACGTCCCCGGGGCCAGTGCTGCTCCGGAAACATGTGAGGAGCAATAAATACTCCCCGATGGTCGAGAGGGTTCACTTACTTCATGCGAACCTCCAGTATGCCTATGTGGTTTTACCTGATGGGCGGGAGGACATGGTCTCCATCCGCGACCTGCTGCCCGCAGGAGCACTGGGCCCCTACCCTGAACACTCCGTGGTGACTATTGACCCCGTACCCACCGATATATGTACCCACCAGACACCGCGCACTCCAAGCCCTACACAGACACCACACGACACTCTGATACTCCCAATGCAGGGGCTAACATATGAGGAGCGTCTGTCAGCTCTTGGACTGTATTCATTAGCGTATAGAAGAATGAGAGGGGATCTCATAGAAACGTTTCGAATATTGAAAGGGTTGGACAGAGTAGATGTGGAAAGGTTGTTTCCCTTGGTGGGTGAGTCCAGGACAAGAGGCCATAGTCTTAGAATTAGAGGGTACCCAGTTAAAACAGAGATGAGGAGAAATTTTTTTAGCCAGAGGGTCGTGGATTTGTGGAATTCGTTGCCACATATGGCTGTGGAGGCCCGATCATTGAGGGTGTTTAAGGAGGAGATTGACAGGTATCTAATTAGTCAGGGTATCAAGGGATATGGGGAAAAAGCCGGAAATTGGAACTAGATGGGTGAATAGTTTAGCTCATGGGGGAGCTGCGGAGCAGACTCGATGGGCCAAATGGCCTACTTCTGCTTCTTTGTCTTGTGATCTTGTGATACCGGGCACGACGTACATGCACGAGGGATTAACAGCACCTAAAGTGCTGGCACCTGAAGTCAGGCCGGAGCCAGCACAACCGCCATTGCCGGTGCAATCACCACCGGTGCTACGTAGATCACAGCGATGGACTCGACCGCCCGATAGACTTGACCTGTAAATATGCTTGTTTTAAATATTGTCAGTCACTTCACCCCGCGGGACTCTTTTTTAAAAAAAAGGTGTGAATGTGGTAAACCATGTATATATGTTGTAACTGGGTTAACTGTCTGGACACACCCCTCTGCTGACTGCCCCTGTGGCTCCTCCCACAGATTCCGGTATAAAGGTGTTCGCCTTGCCCCTCCCACTCGGTCCAGGGGCAGACACTCACTGTGGAGGTCGTATTGTACAGCGAATAAAAGCCTTTCGGTATTTTACCTAACCTCAGTCTTTTGGAGTTATTCAAGGTGCTTCACTACCCATCTTCCTCTCCAGTGGAGGGTGAGGTTATAGCTGACTGACAAGGAAATACACACTGGGTGATGGTACAAAACAGACCCATCCAGTGAGTGTGGATAGGATTAAATTGACTAAGAGAGAATGAAAATATTTCTGACTATCTCTCCCCTTATAGTTTTTAAAGGTTGATGTCAGAATGTTGCTTTGTTCTGTTTTAATGCTTATCTTGTGTTTAGTTGGAAGTTGGGCTTCTGTTGAGGCCTGACAAGCCACTGATAACATTGCGATTTGTGAAAATGATATAAATGTCCCGGGAAAAGTTTACGTTATGTGATATGTGCTAATTGGGAGTATGGGAGGCCTATGAGTGGGAATGGTGTAAACCTCAAGTGTCTGGCTCTATACGACTTCTCTTTTGTGAAACAAGTATAGTGCCAAATTGATTGTAATTTGACCTTTGCATCGGCGATCACAATAAAGTGTTTTTAGAAATCTTACTCATTCTGTTTGAATTTTCAACAAGATGTTGTTACCACCTTGCCCCCCCGCCCCCAAGGATGAGGACATACGGTATATATTTTAATATAAGTGTTGAGTTTAGTCCTTGGATTTGCATAATTACTTAAATTTTAACAATTGACTTGTGATAATATTAGTTTGAATCATCCAAGGGATACTGATACAGTGTGACTTCTTTGCTTTAGGCAGATGGAAAAGTTCTCTGTGTCTCCAGCCTAACAGACATTCAGTATACATTTTGTAACACATTGAATGAATGACTGTCAGGTCATTGACAACTTAAATTTTCTGAAACTTGCAGCATGTGAAGTCTGTTAATGTCTACAGAATGTTTGTTGATGCCTGGATTATGAGCTAGGTTCTTTCTTAACTCGGCCATATTGTTTATATGTAAACTTTAACGTACTTCGAAAGCCAAAGGTATATAGTGTGTCTGGATGTGTCCAGGCATGAGTGAATGAAATAACAATGAGTAACCATTAAAACTGTGAATGTCTGTCTGAATTAGGGCTTATCACTTATATGTGCAAACTTTAATGTACTTTGTAAACTCGAAGAATGTTGTGTCCAGACATGAAAGAATGAGAACAAAAGATCAGAGAGTTTGTCTGTCTCTTGATGACTGTGCTTGTAAAACTTGTGTACACATTGGACTGATTTTTGAGATTTACTTTCAATCAAGGCCAGAAATCATGATCAGTGCCTTGGACCCAGGGATGGTTTCACGAGTGAGTCAGAATTCAGGGATCCCCCCCCCCCCAACAACAACAACCCAGTGGTTAAGGAATTTTGAGCCCAGAAATCTATGTGACTTGCTATATAGTATTTTGTGTGGTTTATTTGTGCTTTCTATTTTATGATATTAAATTAGGCTAAGTTATTTTGTTATGTTTGTACGCTTATTGCCACATCCCTCGGATGTTCAAAGTGTTTGGACTGATTAACACAGACCATTACAGAAGGGCAGTGGTAAGACAGGAGAGCGAGATGATTGGTGGACTAAGGATGGATGTAAGATGAGTCCTGTCTTGTCCTGAAATGTCAGCTGTTTATTTATTTGCATAGGGAGGGGAACGGGGGATGGAATCTGGAGACAGTTCAGCATTTAATACCATCATTCCCACAATTCTGATCCAGGAGTTGCAAAACCTGGGCCTCTGTACCTCCCTCTGCGGATTGGTGATAACATATCCTCCTTGCTGATGATCAACACTGGTGCACCTCAGGGGTGTGTGCTTAGCCCACTACTCTACTCTCTATATACACATAACTGTGTGGCTAGGCGTAGCTCAAATACCATCTAGAAATTTGCTGACGATACAACCATTGTTGCTGGAAACTCAGGTGGTGACGAGAGGGCGTACAGGAGTGAGATATGCCAACTAGTGGAGTGGTGCCATAGCAACAACCTGGCACTCAACGTCAGTAAGATGAAAGAGCTGATTATGGACTTCAGGAAGGGTAAGGTGAAGGAACACATACCAATTCTCATAGAGGGATCAGAAGTGGAGAGAGTGAGCAGTTTCAAGTTCCTGGGTGTCAAGATGTCTGAGGATCTAACCTGGTCCCAACATATCAATGTAGTTATAAAGAAGGCAAGACAGCGGCTATACTTCATTTGGAGTTTGAAGAGATTTGGCATGTCAATAAATACACTCAAAAACTTCTATCGATGTACCGTGGAGAGGATTCTGACAGGCTGCATCACTGTCTGGTATGGAGGGGCTACTGCATAAGCAAGCTGCAGAGGATTGTAAATCTAGTCAGCTCCATCTTGGATACTAGCCTACAAAGTATGCAGGGCATCTTCAGGGAGCAGTGTCTCAGAAAGGCAGTGTTCATTATTAAGGAGCTCCAGCACCCAGGGCATGCCCTTTTCTCATTGTTACCATCAGGTAGGAGGTACAGAAGCCTGAAGGCACACACTCAGTGATTCAGGAACAGCTTCTTCCCTTCTGCCATCCGATTTCTAAGTGGACTTTGAACCCCCGCACACTACCTCACTTTGTTAGTATACAGTATTTCTGGTTTTGCAGGTTTATTTATTTATTATTATTATTATTTTCTTTATTATTTTTTCTCTTCTGTGTTAAGTATTGCACTGAACTGCTGGTGCTAAGTTAACAAATTTCATGTCATACGCCAGTGATAATAAACCTGATTCTGATAGTGGAAGGAGAATGATAGATTTTTTTTGTATATGTTCCACTTTCCTGCCTTGCTTTGCTTGAAGAAATTTCTCTGAAAATATTTTTTAATATTAAGTTTAAGGTTCCAGTATCAAGAAAAGGTTCTCTCCTAATCTGGCATCAATTATAGCTCTGCTGCTTGTCTCAGCTCACACTAAAATTGTAGTACAATTGCTGACTATGTATTAGAAAATAGCTATATTCTGAAGGCACTTTGTGTATTCTGAGGTTATGAAAAGTGCTTTATAAAGAACTCTTTTTATCTATCTCTAACACAGATAGAAGTTCCACAAGTGTGAAGCAGGTAGGTAGGAAGAGGAAGTGAGTTTGTTTGGTTGATGATCCATTCTCATAATCATGGGACTCAGCAGTCTTTCTTTTTGTCTGTCTTTATTTCCCTTCTTTCTACTTCAGAACAATGCAAGTTTACATATTTATATCTGATTGAAAGATACCGCAGTGCTGTAATTGGTTACAAACAAATTAACCATTGAGTAATGTTTGTAGGATACAAATAATTATAAATAACTGAAATTACTATAAATATGTGCCTTTGATTATTTTAGCTGCGGGTGACACAGAGTAACTACAATCAGAAGGTACACTTTTATTGCTGCAAAAAATGCATAATTCTTCAAATAAGATAATTAAAACTAGAGTAAATACCTTATATTTTAACTAAAGATCTTGAACTCTGATATTTTTAGACTACTTTACAGTGCTAGCCTTTGTTCAGATATTTGTTTTGTTACTGCTTCAAAATTCAGACCCGACTAGAGCACATAATCTAAATCAGCAGGAGTGCTAACCTCCTGTTATCACGTTGTCAATTGAGTTGTTGGTGTGATGGTTCAAACCTGCTCTATCAAGGAAATGTAAAGTTTCTCCTAAACTCACCACTAATTGAAGAATAGTAGATTTCTTGTGTTCTTTTGGCTGATATCTATCCCTCAATCTGTGTTTAAGGAAGATGATCTGGTCATTTTAATGACTGTTACATGTAACACTGAAGAGGTTTAGATAGAGAGGTATGGGGGTTTATAATCAGTGTGCAGGTAGATGGGACTAGGCAGAAAATCAGGCTGTCATGAATTAGATGGACTGAAGGTCCTGATCTAGTGCTGTACTGCTGTATGACTCTATGCTGCTTTGAGTGTTTGCTGTGTACAAATTGCTTGATTTGTTTTTTGCCATTACAACAGAGTCCACATTTCAAAACCAGTTGTCGGCTTTGTAGTGCTTTGAGATATATGAGGTTCTAAATATTTAAAGCAATGGATAGCTCCAAGCAACTCCTAATTTTCAGTCTGGTGTAGGCAAAACAAGACTGACTGACTGTTCTTAGTACAGACAAAAATGCATTACTTGACTCCAGATAAAATGAATACAAATAAATGTAATTAAGTTCAATAAACAGGCATCAGAGCACGTAAAAAACAAGCAAAGCACAGAATAGGGATGTCTAGATTTTTTAGAGATGCTATGCTAATCACTACAATTTGATAGTCCATAACATAATGTGTCATGTGGTGTGCAAAATACTATCTTATATGGAGGTTGTTATCATACTTTAGTAATAGTAAATGGTGTTGAATTGAATGGTTTAAAAATCCTGAAAAGATCATGGGAAGATGATGACCTAATCCCAGATCAGCACTGAGTTATCCAAAGGGCACAAGAAATTAGATTAGAGCCTTTGAATAGAAATCCTTGCTGGTAGTTGTAATGACAAATGCACAAGTAGAATACATTTTTGGATTGAAGGATGTTTTGTTTTACAGCATAATATTCTTCTGCACAATGTTTTCCTTAAATCTGATTGCTGTTTTGTTTATTATAAGCATTTCAATTGGTTTCATTAGCTTCATTAGCTCATAATCGGGAATTACCAAGGATTAGAAATGCAAAGTGGAAAACGCAATAAGGAACTATTCAGATGAAATAAAAAGGCATTCAAGGGAGCAGAAGATAACCTTAGAAATGTTTGGTTACTTTTTCAGTGAAAATATCAATTGATTTTTGAGAAGGAGCAGCAAATTCTGAGTCAAGGTCAGAATTAGAGCAAAGCTTTGTGTTTTGCCCGACACTGGACATTTTACAGAAAGGGATCGCAGTATGGTTTCTAATGATTTTCAAATACAAGAAGAAATAAAAGGTGAAGCAATCATTTCAGGAAATAAATAGAATGAAGAAATACTGAGCACAAAAACCAAAGAATAACTCCGGAAATAAACATTCAGTGAAAGGATACTTTTCTGGATGGAAATTATATGATATTATCTGAAATAAATTACTGAAATTATACTATATATATGTAAAATCTGCGAAGGAAAAGAATTTCAGGATGTATATTGCATACATTTCTCTGCTATTAAATGGAGTTATTGAACTACTGAAATAATTTTGTGATAAAGAAAAGTTAAATCTTGGGGGATAAAAGATCAAGGAATAGGTTGCATGTTGAGAAGACAGGGCTTGCAAGAAAACTACATGTTTTTATTTAAAGGATTAAAAACTATTTTGGAATATAGAAATTAAATTCCAGATTTGTAACTGACTTCTGAGCCGCTTATTATGATAACATTATTACCTAAAAATGGCATAAAATAGGTAAAGAGGCCGAAAGGAGAAAATACAGGTCAGGTATCAGAACATCAATCACTGGGAAAACATTAGAACTTATTAGTTATGGAAAGGTACACAGAATATTTCAAGGTAGTCAAGAAAAGTCGACACAAGAAATTAAGTCTGACCAATTTATTCTAATTCTTTTAATAAGCAGAACTTGCCTTTTAGGTGTAGGAGGAATTCACAGATCACACATGACCTGTCCGAATAGGGTAAAAAGCTAAGTTTGATCCCATGTTCCCAGAATTCATTCATTCCACGAAAGACAACTGAATACTTGAATAGATTTTAAAGAACTTGGGATCATTAGGACTGGGGAAGAAGCTGAAGATCAAGATAAAGGCAAAGCGTAATTTATATCTGGCATTCTGTTGGCTCCTGGCTTGATTTTGAGGAAAACATGGTTAATGTTTTCCACTGAAAAATATTAGAAACGTCAAAGTGAAAAACATTGCATTTTGCAAGTCTGATCACCTGGCTGTGCTTCTACTTCTGGCATACAGGCAAAGACTGAGCACCACAGCACCAGTGGTGAGGACCATGGTCAAATGAGGCAGGATGGCACTCACAGGGTGGACTGGACTGTGTCGAGGGATTCATCTTCGGATCTGGATGAATATGCCACCTACTTCATCGAGACACGTGTGAATGTGTATTTGCTTTCAAGATCATACCGGAAATACCCAAACCATACTGAAATTCACAATCTGCTGAGAGATAGATCTGTGGTGTTCAAGACCAGTGATCCAGAACAGGAGAAGTCCCGGTATGACCTATGGAAGGCTATCTTAAAAAGCAAAAGCAACCCAGTTCTGAGTGAAGTTAGAGCTGGAATCAGATGCACATCAGCCATGTCAAGTTTTGCAGACCATTACCTCTTACAAGGCAAAACCTAACTTCATAGATGGCTGCGGTGCTTCACTCCACAATGATTTGAATGCACTGAAAGGGAGAATAAACAGCACCTGTGTGAATCCCGGCAGTACCTGGTGACACTTTGATATCTGTCTCACAGGCTGACATCAGCACATCTTGGAAGGGAGTGAACTCTCGCAAGGCATCGAGCCCAGGTGGTGACACCGTTGTTATTGGCAGAATCTCAGATGGTTACGAGGAGGCGTGCAGGAGTGAAATAGTAGTTGAGTGGTGTCATAACAACAATCTTCCAATCAATGTCTGTAAGATTGTGGACTTCAGGAAGGGGAGGACACATGCCAGTCCACATGGAGGTTCAGCAGTGGAAAGAGTGAGCAGCTTCAGGATGCTGGGCGACAGCATCTCTGAAGATCTATCCTTGGCAAAGGGAAGAGGTGGAAGCAAACATGAGAACTCAGTTTAAGACAGACCGTGAACGATCATGGACTAGAGATATACAAACTATGTGCAGGCAGACAGGATTAGCAGACACAATGGACCTAACGAAGGGTCTCGGCCTGAAACGTCGACTGTACCTCTTCCTAAAGATGCTGCCTGGCCTGCTGCGTTCACCAGCAATTTTGATGTGTGTTACTGTTCCTGTGCTGGACTGTTCTCCGTTCTATTTTCATTCTGTCAATCTCACTAAACTGTGCACAGGATTGTGTTATGCGTGCAGTGGTCAAATATCTGTTGTCTGTTTCCAGACGGTGCAGCAAAGTCTGCAGAGTTTAATCTTGAAGGATGCATCTGGGTATGCACAGTCTGATTCCAGTAAGGACAGCTAGATAAACGCAGTCTGATCCCGGCAGATAAGACTGGGGGACTGTGCACAGTTTAATCCTAGCAGATAAGGCTGAGTGTGCATAGTCTGATCCCAGAAGATGAGGCTGGGTGCGCACGGAATGGTCTTCTGCACCGAGTGCATTGCGCCTGACAGTGGGCGCCCTCTATCGCTCTAGCCGCTCGCAGTGGGTGGGAACCCAGGCTGGACTCATTTATAAATCAGCCGGCAGCCTCGGAGCCCTCGCTGTGTGTCGGAACGCGGCGGCGATGTCTTCAGCCCGCGCCCGCATCTGCCAGTGCAAGAACGGCAGGGGTCTGAGCAGCATCCTATACAAGCTCCTGAAGAACGAGGGTCAGGAGCTCCCGCAAGGGCACTTGCCGCCGACAGCTCCGTCCGCAGTTGCGGCCAAGGTATGTGCCTGCAGCGCCAGACGGAGAGTGGAGCTCAAGTGCCCTCACATTACCTGCGCCGAAGCGTCCGCCGTGCTGGCCAAGACCCTGACATTTATAAAGAACGTGCCCTGCTTCCAGGCGTTGCCCAGCGCCGACCAGCTCACCTTGGTGAGGAGGTGCTGGGCGCCCCTCCTCGTTCTGGGACTGGCACAGGACAAAGTCGATTTCGAAACCGTGGAGACCTCCGAGGCGAGTATTCTACACATGATTTTAACCAACGGACCTGCGAACAGCCACAAAGAGAGCGGCGAAAATCACTCACCGTCAGCGGCTGAGATCCAGACCATCAAAAGGTTTCTGATGAAGTGTTGGAGCCTGGACATCAGCCCCAAAGAATATGCCTACCTGAAAGGGACCCTTCTGTTTAATCCAGGTCAGTACTTCTGTAAATGAATACAAAGGAAATGTGAAATACTGTAAATGTGATCTGGGCTTGTTTTCTATTTCAACCGAGAAATAAGAGGTTTTTATTTTCAAGAACTTGAGAAGTGTGCTTAAATTTCAACCTCCTGTAGGAGCATCATAATGACGGAAATAAAAATAGAATAAATGAGACCCATCTTCAGAGAGAGATGGTAAGAAACTTTTCACCAAGGAGGCAGTTTCACACTACTTGGCACTTCCAGGGCTTGAAGTATAACTCTTGTCCAGTGCTAATTCAACAAGCATTTATATAGCACCTTTCTCATCCCTAGAGCGTGCCAAGACATTTTTATCATTGTAATTTAGGTAATGATATAGGCATCCTGTATGAGGGAAGATCTTGCAAACACCAATGAGGCAATGCGACCAGTGGGATTAATATTGGCAGTATACGCTCTTGCTCTGTTTTCCTTCAGCCCATTCAGACATTAGTTGTAGAGACCAGCAATTTTGACAGGGTAGTACTCTTTAATGATCACTCTGGTATGTATCTATCAAGTGTCCAGAGTGACTTTGGAATTCATTGTCTTCTGAATCAGACTACAATTGAGCCGAATCTGAAATTTCATTTTTGTTTAAAATGTGTTCGGGTGGCCCTTAACTCAAAAAATTATTCTGGAACAGAACAAAAACGTTAGATGCTATGTATGCTCCTAAATTAGCCTTCAGATGTTTGTAGGAATCCTGGGAGAGAGCTTCTGCATATCTATGTCCCCGGTAATGTGTCTGTATTTATCAAGGATGCCACTGGTAGCCCACGATACTTAGTATATCGGGAAGGCTCTGAGGTTGAATGATCACATTGGGAGTCCTTGATGCGATCAGAAATTGATAATACAGCTACTAGTCTTTGACTTCATAACTACAATGGGAATGTAACATGAAGTACCAGGCTCTGACCAATATTGTGCTCTGAAACAAAATAAATAAATGTGATTTGCCTCACCAAAGAATTCTCTATGCTTGCATTTTGGCTGTAAACCTCTTCTCAAATCTCAATGGATATTTCTGTATGACTACTGCTTGATTTTAATCTGGCTGCTCAGATGTTACATACTCTGAATGAATGTGTTACCCATTCAAACATCTTTACCTTTCCTCCTTTAGGAAAACAAAATTAGCCCATTTGGAAAACAACTCTGATTAGCACTTCTGAGACTGGGTGTTCGGTAGTGATATCATAAGTATAAAAGTTTGAAGTTCAAAGTAAAATTTATTATCAGAGTACATGCCTGTCGCCATGTACAATCCTGAGATTCTTTCTCTGCGGCCATACTTAGCAAATCTATAGAACAGTAACTGTAAACAGGATCTGTAAACTGTAAATAAATTGTGCAAATGTAGATAATAAATAATAGCAATAAATAATGAACATGAAATAATAAGATAGAAGAGTAGGTACCCCCCCCTCCCTTTTGTTCAAGAGCCTGATGTAAGGGCTCTTTTCCATGGATTCTGCCTGGCCTCCTGAGTTCCTCCAGTGTTTTGTGTGTGTTGCTTGGATTTCCGGCATCTGCAGATTTTCTCTTGCTTGTTAAGGGGTAGTAACTGCTCTTGAACCTGGTGGTGCGAGTCCTGAGGCACCTGTACCTTCTAAATCCACAGGAGTATGTTCACTCATCTGTGTTTGGATTGTCTTACCAGCTGCTCAAGTTCTTTTCAGCATTTAGTAACCCAAAGAAGTTCTCACAATAATAGTCCATCCAAGGTGGCATTATTGGTGGCCAAGCCATTTGATTCAAGTCCTGATGAAGGTCTCAGCCTGAAATGTTGACTAATTATTCATTTTAGTAGATGCTACCTGAGATGTTGAGTTCCTCCAGCATTTTATATTGCTTGATTCAGTACCTGCCTTCTTCATTAATGCTGTACACTATAGATATGGTACACACCACTGGCAGAATGCCTGGCAGTAACAAGATCAATGATTGGAGCTCCCTCTTCCATTTACAAAGTCCAGAGTCTCAATGTCAGGGGTACACCTCCACTTCAGATAAAAAAGGAAGATTCTGGATATCTGAAATAAAACAGAAAACTGTTGGGGACCAATATCCTGGCAGGGAGATTAGCGAGGGCTACTGAGGTGACTTTAAACTAGAACGGTTGGGGGGTGGGAATCAAATTAAAGAGGCTAGGCGAGAGGAGGTTAGTTCTCAACAGGGGGATGGGAACCAGTACAGAGAGACAGAGGGGTGTAAAGTGAGGGTAGAAGCAAAAAGTAGTAAGGAGAAAAGTAAAAGTGGCAGGCCGACAAATCCAGGGCAAGCATCAAAAAGGGCCACTTCTCAACATAATTGTATAAGGGCTAAGAGAGTTGTAAAAGAGCGCCTAAAGGCTTTGTGTGTCAATGCAAGGAGCATTCGTAACAAGGTGGATGGATTGAAAGTGCAGATTGTTATTAATGATTATGATATAGTTGGGATCACAGAGACATGGCTCCAGGGTGACCAAGGATGGGAGCTCAACGTTCAGGGATATTCAATATTCAGGAGGGATAGACATGAAAGAAAAGGAGGTGGGGTGGCGTTGCTGGTTAAAGAGGAGATTAATGCAATAGAAAGGAAGGACATAAGCCAGGAAGATGTGGAATCGATATGGATAGAGCTGCATAACACTAAGGGGCAGAAAACGCTGGTGGGAGTTGTGTACAGGCCACCTAACAGTAGTAGTGAGGTTGGAGATGGTATTAAACAGGAAATTAGAAATGTGTGCAATAAAGGAACAGCAGTTATAATGGGTGACTTCAATCTACATGTAGATTGGGTGAACCAAGTTGGTAAAGGTGCTGAGGAAGAGGATTTCTTGGAATGTATGCGGGATGGTTTTTTGAACCAACATGTCGAGGAACCAACTAGAGAGCAGGCTATTCTGGACTGGGTTTTGAGCAATGAGGAAGGGTTAATTAGCAATCTTGTCGTGAAAGGCCCCTTGAGTAAGAGTGACCATAATATGGTGGAATTCTTCATTAAGATGGAGAGTGACATAGTTAATTCAGCAGCAAAGGTTCTGAACTTAAAGAGGGGTAACTTTGAAGGTATGAGACGTGAATTAGCTAAGATAGACTGGCAAATGACACTTAAAGGGTTGACGGTGGATATGCAATGGCAAGCATTTAAAGATTGCATGGATGAACTACAACAATTGTTCATCCCAGTTTGGCAAAAGAATAAATCAAGGAAGGTAGTGCACACGTGGCTGACAAGAGAAATTAGGGATAGTATCAATTCCAAAGAAGAAGCATACAAATTAGCCAGAAAAAGTGGCTCACCTGAGGACTGGGAGAAATTCAGAGTTCAGCAGAGGAGGACAAAGGGCTTAATTAGGAAGGGGAAAAAAGAATATGAGAGAAAACTGGCAGGGAACATAAAAACTGACTGTAAAAGCTTTTATAGATATGTAAAAAGGAAAAGACTGGTAAAGACAAATGTAGGTCCCCTACAGACAGAAACAGGTGAATTGATTATGGGGAGCAAGGACATGGCAGACCAATTGAATAATTACTTTGGTTCTGTCTTCACTAAGGAAGACATAAATAATCTTCCAGAAATAGTAGGGGACAGAGGGTCCAGTGAGATGGAGGAACTAAGCGAAATACATGTTAGTAGGGAAGTGGTGTTAGGTAAATTGAAGGGATTAAAGGCAGATAAATCCCCAGGGCCAGATGGTCTGCATCCCAGAGTGCTTAAGGAAGTAGCCCAAGAAATAGTGGATGCATTAGTGATAATTTTTCAAAAC
This sequence comes from Mobula hypostoma, assembly GCF_963921235.1. NCBI lineage: Eukaryota > Metazoa > Chordata > Chondrichthyes > Myliobatiformes > Myliobatidae > Mobula > Mobula hypostoma. The sequence continues at coordinate 64,435,321 of NC_086102.1, read as the reverse complement.
TCGTTAGATTCTGGACTAGTTCCTGAGGATTGGAGGGTGGCTAATGTAACCCCACTTTTTAAAAAAGGAGGGAGAGAGAAACCGGGGAATTATAGACCGGTTAGCCTAGCGTCGGTGGTGGGGAAACTGCTGGAGTCAGTTATCAAAGATGTGATAACAGTACATTTGGAAAGCGGTGAAATCATCGGACAAAGTCAGCATGGATTTGTGAAAGGAAAATCATGTCTGACGAATCTCATAGAATTTTTTGAGGATGTAACTAGTAGAGTGGATGGGGAGAACCAGTGGATGTGGTATATTTGGATTTTCAAAAGGCTTTTGACAAGGTCCCACACAGGAGATTAGTGTGCAAACTTAAAGCACACGGTATTGGGGGTAAGGTATTGATGTGGATAGAGAATTAGTTGGCAGACAGAAAGCAAAGAGTGGGAATAAATGGGACCTTTTCAGAATGGCAGGCGGTGACTAGTGGGGTACCGCAAGGCTCAGTGCTGAGACCCCAGTTGTTTACAGTATATATTAATGACTTTCGAGGGAATTAAATCTCCAAGTTTGCGGATGACACGAAGCTGGGTGGCAGTGTTAGTTGTGAGGAGGATGCTAAGAGGATGCAGAGTGACTTGGATAGGTTGGGTGAGTGGGCAAATTCATGGCAGATGCAATTTAATGTGGATAAATGTGAAGTTATCCACTTTGGTGGCAAAAATAAGAAAACAGATTATTATCTGAATGGTGGCCGATTAGGAAAAGGGGAGGTGCAACGAGACCTGGGTGTCATTATACACCAGTCATTGAAAGTGGGCATGCAGGTACAGCAGGCGGTGAAAAAGGCAAATGGTATGCTGGCATTTATAGCGAGAGGATTCAAGTACAGGAGCAGGGAGGTACTACTGCAGTTGTACAAGGCCTTGGTGAGACCACACCTGGAGTATTGTGTGCAGTTTAGGTCCCCTAATCTGAGTAAAGACATCCTTGCCATAGAGGGAGTACAAAGAAGGTTCACCAGATTGATTCCTGGGATGGCAGGACTTTCATATGAAGAAAGACTGGATGAACTGGGCTTGTACTCGTTGGAATTTAGAAGATTGAGGGGGGATCTGATTGAAACATATAAAATCCTAAAGGGATTGGACTGGCTAGATGCAGGAAGATTGTTCCCGATGTTGGGGAAGTCCAGAACGAGGGGTCACAGTTTGAGGATAAAGGGGAAGCCTTTTAGGACCGAGATTAGGAAAAACTTCTTCACACAGAGAGTGGTGAATCTGTGGCATTCTCTGCCACAGGAAACAGTTGAGGCCAGTTCATTGGCTATATTTAAGAGGGAGTTAGATATGGCCCTTGTGGCTACGGGGATCAGGGGGTATGGAGGGAAGGCTGGGGCGGGGTTCTGAGTTGGATGATCAGCCATGATCATAATAAATGGTGGTGCAGACTCGAAGGGCCGAATGGCCTACTCCTGCACCTATTTTCTATGTTTCTATGTTTCTTTGTTGGTAACACACAGAAAGTGCTGGAGGAACTGAGCCAGTCAGGCAGCATCTACGCAGAGGTATGAAGAGTTAAATTTTTGGAACGATAACTTTCATCAGAACTGGAAAGGAACGAGGAAGAAGCCACAATAAGAAGGTTGGTGAAAGAGAAGGAGTACAAGCTGGTCGATGATAGATGAGACCAGGTGAGCAGGAAGTTGGGTGGGTGGGAGAAGGGGATGAAATAAGAAGCTGAGAAATAAATATGTTGCAGACAGTCAGCAGGTCAGCTGGCATGCAAAGAAAACCAGAGTGAATGTTTCAGTCCAAAGACTGTTCAATCTAGTGTGCTATTATTATAATCCCTTTTATTATTTTTTATTACTATTCTTTCCTCCGTTTTGTTGCCTGGCCTGCTGAATGTTTCTAGCATTTTCAATCTTTGCAAGTTTCCCATCATTTAATACATTGTCCTTACTTGAAAATATCATTATCTTAACAGTTGCTGGGTAATAGGGAAATAAGTGATGGAATGGAACCAATGGGACTAATCTGACAGCCAGCACACACTTAGTGGGCCAAATGGCCTCCAGTAATGGCTCAATAAAATAAAAAAATGTACGAGTTGAGATAAAGAGCCTCCTTTAATTCCTTATAATAGGCAATAGATCTTAAGAACAGACATTAGAACCATTACCAGACATAATTTTTTGGTGAGTGATTAAAATTCACAGGCCAGAACTTGAGAAGGACAAGTAGTCCGGAAGGTTGCAAGGCTGGGGGGCAGTAGCAGAGTTGGGGAGAAATGAGATAACTGAAGGATGGAAAAACAAGGCTCAGAATTTTAAAGTAGCATGTGAAGATTAACCACAAATAGGGGCCATGTGAGATTTAACACAGTCAGGCAGAAGATGTGCTCAAGCTTCTGGTGGTTAGAACAAGTCACACGTGTGAAATTAGCAATTAATACTCTCAGTCAATATCAGCAAGACCAAGGAGTTGATTATTGACTTCAGGAGGAGGAAACCAGAAGTCGCTGGAGGATCAGAGGTTGGAGACGGTCAGCTAATTTAAATTCTACAGTGTTATCATTTTGGAGGACCTGTCCTAGGCCCAGCATAGAAGTGCCATTACGAAGAAAGCATGGCAACACCTCTATTCCCTTAGTTTCTGAAGATTCAGCATGAGACTTAAACCTTTGACAAACCTCTATAGGTGTGTGCTGGAGGGTACATTGACTGGCTGCATCACAGCCTGGTATGGAAATACCAATGACCTTGAACGGAAAATCCTACAAAAAGTCATGGATACAGCCCAGTCCATCACTGGTAAGCCCTCCCCACTACTGAGCACATCCACATGATGTGTTGTCACAGGAACGCAGTATCCATCATCAAGGATCCCCACCTCCCAGGTCATTCACCTTGCTGCTGCCAGAAGGAAGAAGATGAAGGAACCTCAAGGCTCACACCACCAGGTTCAGGAACAGTTATTACCCATCAGCCATCAGGCTCTGAATCAAAGGGGATAACTTCACTCCACTTCACTTGCCCCAACATTGAAATGTTCTCACAACCTATGCACTCACTTTCAAGAACCCTTCATCTCATTTTTTCAATATTTATTGCTCATTTATTTATTATTATTATTTCTTTCTCTTTGTATTTGCAGCTTGTTGTCTCTTGCACACTGGTTGAACACCCACATTGGTGCAGTCTGTCATTGACTCTATTATGGTTATTTTTCTATTATGGATTAATTGAGTATGCTCACAAGAAAATGATGTTTGTAAATGGTGACATATATGTACTTCAATAATAAATTTACATTGAACTTTGACATTTGAACTTCAATACCTTATCGGTACAGAGAAAGTGATGGTAAATAAAACATCAATTAAAATTTAAGATTCAAGATTGTTTAATGTCATTTCTTGTACACAGGTGTAAAGGAGAATTAAATAGTTGTTACTCTGTATCTGATGCAGCTTAAAAGAACACAAAAAGATAAAGAACAATAATAATAAAAAAAACACTTGCATCGTACACCAGCGTGCTCCCTTCAGTTACCTGGAAGAAAACGTAGCCTTTGACCAGGAGCTGATGTCGTCAAGTGGTGCCCAACCTTCACAGAGTGTTTCGACCCTTAACCACAACACTCTTCAGTTGGCAGGTCAGCAGTGGTGGCCAAGTCACTGGTCATCTGCTCCTGACTTGCAGCTGAAGTCTTCTCGTCTGCTCCATATCTAAGAAGAGGCTCTTTCTGCTTCCTCCCCCATCCTGTGAGCTGCTTGGTTCTTGTTCTTTTCAACAAGACTGAGTGCAGACAGAAATCTCCATGCTGACCTTGCTGGGAACCCTCTACAGTACATCTTCTTGGGGAACAGCCACACCTGCCATCCTTTGTCCCTGCACTCCTGGACTAAGGAGTGGTACTTTAGGACCTTCCTCTTGTGAGCCTCCTTGCATCCTTCCTCCCATGGTACTGTGAGCTTCACCAGGATGGTTTTCTTGACTTTGGTGGACCATAGTACTATGTCTGGTTGAAGTGTGGTTTGTACCACCTCTGGACACTGCAGGTTCCTCTCCACATTGACCCTCATTTCCCATGATTTGTCAGTTTGCAGCAGATTGGATTTAGGCCTCTTTGATATGACTGGCGGCTGTTTCCTTGATGAAAATGACTGCCCTGTTTGTCTCTCTGCCAGCTGGTCTCTGTTTACAGCTCCTCTTCTCCAGTGTGTTAGCAAAGGACAGCAGGACCTTGTGGTGGTGCCACATATAGCGTCCTGTGTTAGAACCTTTTTGCATCCTGACAGTGTGTGTGTCAGTGAACCCCGCTGACCACAAAGCTTGCGGTTAGGGTCCTCTCTCAGCACCCATGTGTGCAGCTGTGATTGTGTAGGGAGAGTGTCATACACGGAGCGCAGAAGGGCTCCAATCTCCAAAGATCTGCATAAGTGATCTTTTGCTTGGGTAGATCCTATTTCGTCCAGGCGCCCTGTGACCCCAACTCCACTGCCTTCAACACTCACGTTTCGTCCTCACAGTTCCATACCTCTGCCTGGACCTTGTCATGCCTGTTCCTCGCACTTGGAAGTGTGCAGGGTCGATGCTTTGCCATTCCAGGCGTGAGTTGCTGATGATCTCTCTCAATTGCAGGGTGCTCACTGCCTGGTCTACGTCCGAGTTGGCAGCCCACTTTCGGCCGACTTTGTTGTGACTCTTACTTGGTTTATTAGCTTGTCATCGGAGCCTCTCAGTGTTAACACAACTCTGCAGTTTTCCACTTGAACTCCTCCACTACTGATGACAACGGGTCTGTGACTGGCCTGATCTTACGTAGAGCCTCACTGAAGAAGAACTTGGGGCGGATCCCCAGCCACTTCCGCAGGTGCTTGTTGACTTTCCTCTCAGTACCTTCTACAGTGGTCATGGGAAACTCGAACACCGTGAGAAGCCAGAGCAGCCTCGCTGGAAGACCATGTTGGTACAACCATGTCTTAAATTTACCAGGGAGTCTGGTTTTGTCAATCTTCTTCAGCCACTCTTCAGTCTGTTTTACAGTGTCGGTGATGTTGGTGTTGTCCGTCATTGCTGCATTAAACTACTTTCCAAGACACATTACTGGGTGCCCTCTATGGATGGAATGACTTCTCACTGTACTTGAAGACTGACTTGCTGGTAACCTTGCCCTTTTTGATCACCATGCATCCAGCTTTGAAGATCATCCTAGCCCAGGTAGCTACATTGTCCAAGGTTTCCAATACCCATCTTGCTTGGACATGGGTTACAGTGGTCCATGAACTCCTGTTTTACAGGTTGTTGGATGACGGGCTCCAACAGTGGGCCTCAGGTTACGTCTGCTGCTGCTGATATGAGGAAGTTCATACCCATGACAAACAAAATGGGGAAGATGGTACAGCTGGTTGGAGTCCATTTTTGGAGGTATTGCCTCCTGGTTGTAAAGTGGGCTGAAGTGATGCGTAGCTTGAATCCTCCTAGGTTGCTGGTGATCATGTCTCGCTTTACTGGTGGGATATGGCGGTGGTCCAGGATGTGTGGAATTGATCTGTAGGCATTGGCTAGGTCTTGCCAGACAACTGTTAGGTCTCCTTTGCCTGGCCTCGCAGACTAAGTGGCTGATTATTGAGGTGTGTTCAAGGCACCCAGAAAAACCCGGGATGCCACCTTTCCGGATGGATGTGTTGATATAGTGGTTCTCTGTTAAGTAGGTAAATATAAACATAGGTTATATACATAGGTTGATTGTATGTTCATAAAATGATGCTATGTTGTACACAACGTTACTGTCGGGAAATAATAAAGTAGTGGTGGAGGTGTTGATAAGCCTTACTGCTTGGGGAAAGTAACTGTTTTTGAGTCTGGTGATCCTGCTGTGGATGCTACGTAGCCTCCTCTCTGATGGGAGTGGGACAAACAGTCCGTGTGCAGGATGGGTAAAATCCTTCTTGATGTTACTGGCCCTTTCCTGGCATCTTTCCATGTATATGTCCTTGATAGCAGGTGGGCTGTTGCTGGAGGTTCGTTGGGCAGTTTTGACTAACTGTTATAGAGCCTTCCTGTCCATCACAGTGCAGTAGTGGTGCAACTTGTCCGGATACTTTCTACTGCGCATCTGTAGGATGACGTAAGTACGTGTATGGATGTGTAAAGTTCAGCTCGCTTCAGCCTCCTCAGAAATGAGAGACATTGATGAGCTTCTGTGTCTGTGCAGGATGTGGTCTGGCACAATGAGAAGTTGAGTTTCTGTGCCACCAATATAAAGGGGTGTGTGAGTGGTGTTGAGTGGAGTTCTCTTGAAGGTGATAACCATCTCTTTTGTCATGTTGACGTTAATGAAGAGGTTATTTGCCTGGCACCAGGCCTCAAGCTCTTCCACCTCCTCTCGGTAGGCCGTCTCATCATTGTTGATGATGAGCCCACCACTGTCGTGCCATCAGCAAACTTGACAATGTGATGGCTCGGTTGCTTGGCTGTGCAGTCATGTGTGAGCAGAGTGTACAGCTATTAAATTACTGATTTAATATTTAGTACAACAGGAAGACTGATGTTGAATTGAGAATGTTTCTGTTCAAAGACTATTTGACTTTCTGTGTTATTATTACAATTCCTTTCATTAGTTTTATTACTATAATAAAATAATAATCTGTGTCCTGAAGAAGGGTCTTGGCCCAAAATGGTTTATTCTTCTCCATCGATACTCCCTGACCTTTTGCGGTCCTGGAGCACTTGTGTGTGTTGTTGATGTTTATGATTTAATATTTGTTAGGTAGGGGTGTTGCTCCTTAGAACTTGAGAGTCTTTATCCAGTGATCACTTCAGAGATGTGGCTCATGGAAACTCCAGAGATAATGGAGGCATAGTTGAGAGTTTAGGTAGCAAAGTAACAGAGGTAGAGGTGTACCTGTGGTGAGAAGAGACGGTTGTTTTGGTAGTGAGGATATATAGTCTAAATCTTACTCAAAGATCTACGTAACATCAGGAATGACAACCATCTGGTTCAATTCCATACGTTCACAGAGATAATGCAAATGAATCAATTCAAGTGTTTGCTGTTAAGAAAAAAACACATTTAATTTCCAAATTACTTCAGTTTGATTTGGTATCTAAAACCTTTTCCAATAAAAATATATCAAATTTAGTTTTAGCATTTCAATCAACCTTTTTTCTCAATGGATCTCTTCTGAGCAGACATCTTTTGAACAGACTTTCTGGCAATGATGTTAACTGGTACAGCTTTTGAACGTTGACAGTGAAATGCAGGGTAGGTACAAAGCTGCCTGTATCAATAAAGGTTGTCTCAGGTGTCTATGCTGTGACTAACTGGGGTCATCATGTCCCCAACATTCCCAAGTGCACATTTCTGATTTTTGACTCACACATTATTTTCAAAGGGCTATCTAATTGTAAGTTCAGAATGGTTGTATTGTTGAGCAGACTTGTTGTATTTCACAAGGTTAAGGCACAGAAAGGAGCCATTGTTCTCGCTGTTGAGTAGGATCTCCTGTTTCAGTCTCATTCCCTTCCTTTTGTTCCATCTTTTACATTAAAATTCTTCTCCTGTTTCATTTTAAATGATGCTATAAAGTTTGGGTCAGTGAGCTTGTGTTAACCCATAGAGTGGTAATCTCTCTGGGAAAAATATCCTTCGTTCTTCTTGTAGTAATCCAAGGTTTACGTCCAAATTTCCAGCCACTGAAAACATTTATCCTTTCATCATTTTGAAAACCTCAATTAGGCTCTGCCTTATTAGTGTTTTTTCTTCTAATAGAAAAGTCTATAATTATTCAGTTCTTTCACGTGAACAGTAACTTCTCATTACTGGTATCGTCTGGTGATTTTTTTTTGTTGTATCCATTTAATACCTCTAGTGTCCTTCATTTATGACTTGCTTTGAATTGTATGCTCCACCTGTGTGCCAACTGATGTATTAAACAAATTCAGTCTTACTTTCCTGGTTTTATAGTCAATGTCCCAAGAATAAAAACAAATCTGAATACCTTTTTATGTGCTTCTTATTCAGTCCTTGCCTATGACGTCCCTAAATCCTGAGAAGTGAAAAGAAACTTCCTGTTTATTGTTGCTTGTCATTCAAATCTTGCACAGATTCCAATCCAATAAGGACATTGTTGCTTGATATAATTCCCAATTTAGCCAATGATTAAGCCAAGTTATGTTTCATTGGAGGATCATTTGATGTTCATAATTGTGTATATGATTTGCACTGCATATTCAACTCTCTGGACTGGTGTCAGGGATTATGAAATTCCACACCAAGTGAGAACAACCACTGTTTACTTTATAATTAATGCCAGGGTGTTCCTTTTAAACTAATTTATATTGTGGCCTGAAAACAATTCCTCAAGTCATACATCACAATGCAACTATGGGGTTTACCACTTAGAGAGAGACATTCAACCTTGATGTACCTGTACAGATTAATGGCCAGAGTTAAATCTTCTACCCCGCTGACTTCATTCTCTTTTCTCTACCTTAAGTATCGATTCACCTTTCTCTTAAAAAGTGAAATAGTTGTTGTCTCATCCTTTTATCCCATCAGCAAGCATTGTCTGTTCTCCTTCTTTAAATTCTTAGTGACCACAGAAGTTCCTATTTGCTCATATCTCATCTCTGTGAAAAGGACATACCTCTTCTTAACTTATTCTATTAATACTCATTGAATGGTAAATAACTCTATTAAACTTCCTTGATTCTCTTTTTTCCAGTATCTGCACTTACCTGTAATGGTTGAGCCTTGTATTTATAATATGCAGCCGGGCATTGTTGAGTGCATTGTTGAACTGTTAAAGTGATAATGGTGACATATGTATTTCCAGTTTTCCTGGTGACATAGATCATGTGACCCACTGAATCTATACCAGAGAAGTTCAGAATATACAGTGCATATCAGTCCCTCAAGATTCAGACATAACCTTAAGATTCGGGGGAGTAGATTTAGCATGGACATTAGGAGGAACAGCTTTTCGCAGGGAGTGGTGAATCTGTGGAATTCTCTGCTCAATAAAGCAGTGGAGGCTACGTCAGTAAATATATTTAAGACAAGGTTGGATAGATTTTTGCATAGTAGAGGAATGAAGGGTTGTGGGGAAAAGGGAGGTAGATGGAGATGATTCCATGTCCAGATCAGCTATGATCCTATTGAATGGCGGAGCAGGCTTGACAGGCCAGATGGCTTCATCCTGCTCCTATTTCTTATGTTCTTATGTCTCACTACCCTTTCTATTTCCCTGCAACCTGTTCTTTCACAGGTGCCCATTAATGCCTTTTTGATTCTACCACCAGCTAATTACAATCAATGAAATGCATGGTGTCCAGTAAACTGACCAAGTAACATATCTTTGGGATGATACTAGTGTTGTTATTTAAATCTGGGATCTCCTTATTGCAAGAAATATGAAACATTTAATCAAATATTTACTTTCAATCAAGTCTGTTGAAAGTTTATGTTGGTTAACGCTAACCCAAATTGCATGTTGACATTTTGCAATTTTCATTTTTAGAGCTTCCAGGACTACACTATGTCGAGTACATTCAAAGTCTTCAGCAAGAGGCACATCAAGCTCTCAAAGAATACGTGAAAAGCATTTACAAAGATGATCAGAGTCGTTTTTTCAACCTTATCATTGCACTTTCCATGCTTCGGTGCATTAGTGCAGGTGTCATTGCTGAACTGTTTTTCAGACCTATTGGTAATGTCGATATAGATGACAAGTTGCTTGACATGCTGTGTGTTGATAGCGAAGTTCAAGCTACTAAGCAAATCAGTACATAGTAAATGCTGAGTTGCTCGATAAAAGACCATGTAAATTATTTGTGTTTTTTGCAAAACGTATTTTTGTAAATTATATTGTAGATTGTTATTCTTGCACTTAATTTGATTTGCTATAAATAAATCTAGCAGGTATGATATCTATTAAAATTGATTGAGCTCTTGTAAACTTGCTTAACTTTTAGTTATGACAAGGTTATTTCTTTATATCAACACAGGAATATGTGATGTTTTGTAATATTAGCTCCTGGTTATTTTCTGTATCTATTACCCATCCTCTTTTGGAGGCAGCACAACAATCCTTGACCGTGATCTTGATCCTTCATTTCTGAATTTCACGAATGAAGTTATTGTTGAAGAGGATAATGGACCGCTGTCAGAGAATAATCTGGTGTTCTTCCGGCCGTTTGATTCATCTTTTTCCATACACTAAAAAAGAATAATTGCATTATAGGTCTATTTTATGACCTTGAGGTGTCCAAAGCTATACACAGTTAGTCAATGGAAATAGATGAAGCATTCCATTTGGTTCATGTTGGTAACAGGGGCTGAATTCATTTAATCCTATTACCACATAAATTTCCATGCTTCACTAACTTTTAAATTGCGGAATATGTTGTTTTGAGAAAGAAACACACCAGTTTCATAGTAGAATGTGCAATTCAGGGTGCATCAAACCAATGCAATTAAATTGTATTAATTTGTATTTTCTATGCATTGTCTGGAAGGAAAATCTGACCACAATAGAAAGAAAATAGGGGAATGAAGGGTTATGAAGAAAAGGCAGGTAGGTGGAGATGAGTCCATGGTCAGATCTGCCATGATCTTATCGAATGGCGGAGCAGGCTCAGGGCCAGATACACCTGCTCCTATTTCATATGTTCTTAAAATACCTGAGTCATCTCTGAATGGAACAGTAAGATTTATTTTATATTCATCGAAATATCAAGGCTTTAATCTAAAATAGAATGTCTTAATCAAAACAGAAGTCCTAACATTGAGGTGCTCCCCAACACTAAACTTTTAAAGATTATATTATATCATGCAATCACATTGCATCTTTGATCTTCTGTTTCACAGGGATAGTTGTGGATTTCATATGATAGCAGAAAATACATATTGGTAAGTTTGCAGCTCATTATCTCTTACCATATTTATTTGATCCTAAGTCTTGGTAAAAGTCTTATTCGAGTAGGAGAACCGCACACAGATAACAAACATCAGCTTTGCAATGATAATTACCATTTTAGGACTAAGGTATCTACATTGTAAAAAGGAAATCATTTGAGCTATTTTTCATGTCTATCACTTATGTGATAGAATGATCCAGAACTAATCTATCTGGCCAGCTTGCATCCTGTACCTCTTTATTTTACTTTACTTTGAATATTTTCATTTTATGATTAATCCATCCAATAGCCTTTGCCTCAGTGATTACTTCAGGTAAAATATCTCCACAGCCCTGTGTTCAAAATAATTTCTCCAAAGCACTAGTTCTAATTCTCTGCAGATGCACTGACCTCGCAGAAAAATAACCAATATCCTTTACAATCTATGCTAAGAAAATTCTCAATGTGTACATAAACATTAAAGAAATATTTACTTAGACTTCTCTGCACTAGTAAAAATAATCTGCAGATCTTCCATACAGTTATAATTTTCAATCTTTTGAAACATTTTGGTGAAACTGTTAACACCCAAACAAAAAGGACATGTTTTTCTTTTGTTTAAACAGCTTTACTTTCAATGCCTCCCTTCAGTACCTGAGGGCCGCCACATTTATGTCCCACAATTCCTCTCCCTCCACACGTGCGCATGCATGTGCATAACAGGGAGATTATGTGTGTGTACTAAATATTTACATAGTCCAAATGAACAGAACTCAACAATCTCCCATCATTTTTATGTATATATTAAAAATAAAATTTGAAAAAAATTTAAGTCAATTAAAATGTCCATTAGGATATGGGAGTTAGTCCTAACGCTTGAAGTTAATACAATTCTTAAGGTAGCAAATGTCTTCACTAAGTACCTTAACAGCACAAGAGCTGGAGCTCCCTTCTTAATGAGACAGTCAGCTGTTTTTTCCTTTGTAGTTGACTGTAGCACGTGATGAATCTTCTGTGCTTGGACAAGTTCTTTGCTGCTGCTTATCTCTAGGCGAAGCCTCTTCTCTGTAACTGACTTGGTGGTTTCGATGGCATCAACCAAAGAGTAGTTGGTTATGACACGATATTTATAGACTATCCTTCTTTGGGTCACCATGGAAAATCTCAGAATAGTGTGGCCAGAAAAACTGCATTGTCGATACCTTCAGACATTGCAAGGGTTTATCCTGTCAGTATACTCTGTACAACTCTTCGGATCCTTTTTGACTACTGATAGAGAGGTGAGAATCGTCCCTCTTCTCCCATCAGTTAGAATAAAATATCGCCTTGAGTACCTCCATCAGGAAGGTTTCCAAGTGAGGCATCACTGAAGACAACGGGCCTCAGTGAGCTATCTTTTCCAAGCTGTTGAAACTTTAAGACTACTTTTTCTGATTGAATTCTGTGCACTATGTTTGCCTGATGTAAAGTTTGTACTGTGGCATTTTTCATGCTGGATGCCAAGTAGCAGGCATCAAACATGATGTCAGCTCTGCTCTGCATTGCCACCCATAGAATCTGACCTATCTTTGACCTACATTGCCCCGCTTCATCTTCACTGAGGGGTGCATCCTGCTGTGTGGCATGTGAGGATTCTATGCAGACTTTCTGAAGACTCCCGATGTAGCTTTCTTTGTGCAGTTGTACTGTTCCGTCAACAGCAAGGATGTCTAACCCTACACAGCAGAATCTGTCATGTTCCTCCCATCCAACCTGAAAGGCTAACTTACGGCAAGGTTTTGTGAGCCTCCTCATATGGTCAGCTACATGATAGGCAAGTATTTCAATCACATGATATCTTGAATCTTGCCAGTAAGAAACAACTGGATCCTCTTGTGACATCTTTCCACTTGTTTTCAACTTTATTTCCTTGACCTTTTTATACCCGTAGAGTGATGTAGCTGCTAGACCATACACACACTTTGTGGGTTTCCACAGAGTTCCTTCACTTCTGGCTTGAGGAAGGGGTTGAATGTAAATGTCACCTGACAGCCCCATTCCCAGTAAGAATGCGGATTTTATGTCGATGTAATGGGCTTGCCGATGCTTTTGACATATCACTGAGAGAAGTAGGTGGAGAGACTCTGATGGACATGCTGGTGATTGTTTTCACAGTCCTATGATCAGTTCCTCAAAACCTTTAGCCACCAGACATGCTTTTGGTATAATTCCTGTTGGGATTTCTTTCAGGGTGCACACCCATCTTGTGGACACTTTCTTTTGGTGAATGTCTCTAGCTTCCTCAAACACTCCATATTTCTTCAACTTCTGATTTCATCCTGTTTTGCAGATTTAAACAACACCTCTTTAGTTACTAGGACATCTTTATTTTGATACTGTATCTACATTTGGTTCAATATGAAGTGTGCCAGTGACCATGACTGGTTCTAGGTAATTCAAGTTGTACCAACTTTTGTTTCTCCCATGGCTTTGCCTGCTCGTCTTAAGACTTCAGCTTTATATGAGATACCAGTGTTTTGGTCTACAAACCTCACAGTTTGTTCTGTTTGAAGTCTGAAACTTCCATGTTATCTTTGCACTTGTGATAATTTCTGTTCAGGCAAGTCTATTGAATTCTCAACTGCACTCTCTTCAACACTCTCTGTGCCACTGCTAAGTAACTTTGTTGGGCCCTTAGCTGCACTGCTCATCCCTGTCTGTGCTATGTGACAGTGTGTTAGGTAAGAGCTTTTCAATTTCTGTGTCATTCTCCATGGAGTTCTGATGGTCTTCAGTACGTGCTTTATGTACCACACATTTCCATCTCCTACCATACTTGTTTATTGGATTTGTGCCAGGTAATGGTACACCCAGGTAATGGTAATGGGAATGATGCACCCTCACATATGTACTTCCATGTCTCAGGAATACCACAACTCCATTCTGACCAATGACAACTCCAGGACCTTTCCATTCTGTACTGTCTGCTCTTTTGTAATACATTTTGTCCCCTGTGTCATATTTGTCATTTGTAGGATGGACCTGAGCCCTCAGAGTTCTCTCTAACACTGTGCTTTAGTGAAAGGCTTCCCTGATGTATGCAGTGCTGAACTATGTTTCTCAGCCCACTCACTCCTTGTGGCGCCCATCAATCAGCAGGTGGTCCGTCAGTCGCACAGAGGGAAGATTTGGATTCTGGCGGAACACCAATTGATACGGGCTACAGCCATGTACGTTGTGCATGATACTCTGTGCCATAAGTGCCCAGTCCAAGGCTGTGTTCCAATCACAGCCATTGATTTTCTTTACCTTCAGCATTACTTCAGCAAGTGTTTAATTGTGTTGCTCCAGAACTCATGACTCCAAGGACTATATGCCGCAGTTGTCCTTATTTCAATGTTAAACTTCTCTGCTATATCTGCTGTTATTAAATTCACCACCATTATCACTGAATACTTTACCAGGTGGGCCATGCACACTTGTCCAGGAATGGATGACGTTTTTTACTATTTCTGAGGGTCTCCATGTATTTACAATGTTACCAGCACTGAAACGTGTGAGCTCATCAATGAAGTGGAAATAGCACACTCCTTGCTCCAGTTCAGATAGGTCTGTGGCTACTGTTTCATTGCGTTCAGATGCTTGTGGAAGACCACCTGCAGGCTTGAGCTTGGGCTTTCCAATCTTTTGGCATGTCTCGCAGCTGTCAATTATCTGCTCTAGAATGGAAAAATTATTAGCATCTTTGTTTCCTGAACTCCTGAGCAGCTTCTGAAGTTTATCATTTGAAGCATGTCCAAACTGTTTGTGAAGATTGAGCAACACTTCTCATCTATGGTCATGCTTTGTGTGACAGTTAGTACTTCATTCTCGCGTTGATGCTCAATAATGTCTTTACCTAGGATGTTCATACAGTAATGCCTAGAGCTGGTGAGCTCAAGAGACACTGGCTGTTGAAACATTGGTGCTTGGTCATTCTCCATATCCAGTACTGCTCCGGCTTTCCTTGGGAAGATCTACTCAAGAGTACTAGAATGTTAACTGGTATGACCTCCGTTTCAATGTAATGTTTTGTCTATCTTATTTTTGCAAGAATTTTCACTATTTTGGTGGCATGTACAATCTTTCCATCTCCACATTTGAATGCTTTGTTACCAGGTGTATCCCTGTTCACCAGTTTCTGCATTTCATTCTGGCTTAGTTCACTGACATAGCGTTCAAGTCATTTTTCTCCACACACTGCCCTTGTGCACGCTGTATCAATAACAGCAGATCCTAGAGATTCTATCATCAAAATGTCTGCCTCAGAATTTCTTCTCAAGTGATTCCTTGTTCGGTTCTGTGTGGATAGTTCCTTGCCCAGTGGTAAATGTTTCGTTATACCACACATTTCCACCTCCTACCATACTTGTTTATTGGATTTGTGCCAGGTAATAGTGCCCTTGGCTGGTCACTCAGACTTCTACACTTGCTATACTTAACATTTCTTTTATGCCTTTTCCAGACTCAAACTAATTCCAGCTGTTGTTTTCCTCCAAAAATCCTCATCAGTGCTGATTTCATAGATGCAAATGTAAGTTCTGTGCATGCAGTTAATGCTAGCTGTCTGTCCTTCTGTCCTTTATGTTTAGACATGCAGTATCCAACAAATTAAAAGCTAATACTACGTCAGAAAGTTCCATTTTGTATTTGCACTTGCAAGAGTACTTTTATTCAAAACAATATCATCAGCCATATTTTTAGAAACGTCTCTATCAGTTTTGTCAAAGTCTGAATATGCCTCATAAATTTGATCCTTTTCTTCCTTCAAAAAAGAGTCGTGTGTTTATTAGCATATTCATACCATCATATTTGTTCAAATGTTCCACTGAAGCTCCCATCACAATCTCTCTCACTCTTCCCAGAAGTGACAATGCACCAGCCAAAGCTTGCTTTGTCTTCTCAGTTCTGTAACACGAGTCCATTTTCCAATTTTATTTTTCCAGCTTTCATAAGGCTTGCTCTCATCAAATGCTGGTAGGATCCTATAATTGGAAACCGTCCTCTGCTACCACTGTTAATGCGAAAACAAGGACATGTTTTTCTTTTGTTTAAACAACTTTACTTTCAACGTTTCCCTTCAGTACCTTTCGGCCGCCAGCTTTACATCCCGCAATTCCTCTCCCTCCCCATGTGCGCGTGCATAATAAATACGCACATGGCCCAAGTGAACAGAACACGGTAAAACTATAGCATTCCCTTCAAAGAGAAATGAATAATGTGGTTTTCAAAATTAAATACAGTTCTTAATTCTGACTCACCAATGCAATACCAACATTTATCGGTTCTACTCCTGCATTCTATGATACCACTTACAAGATCCAACGTAATGCTACGTTTTTCCATGCTTTAACCTATCAACGTACATACAAGAATTCTGCGTCTGGACTTAAATTAGTACTGTTTATCATCCTTGCATGACATCTATGTCAATACATTTTTCTATTCATTTTCTTCACAATGGATTACCTCCGATTAAATTGCATCATTAGCTGTCTGATTTTCCCACTGTTCTGGCTTCCTTTCTCACTTCTCAAAGTTTCTCAAACGATCTACTTTATGTCATCAACAGACTTAAATGTTGCTCATGGGCAGGTTCAAGCAATCAGTGTGAGACCCAGTCCTAGACCTGTGAGGATATTATAGAGGATGATTAATTGTTTTGAATAACGAGGTCTCGGGGCTCATTATTCTGCACCTGGGGAGCAGAGCATTGAGCTCTTTTTAGGTGAGTAACTGGATAGGGTAGGTGAAAGGTGGTGTGCTGTGGTGAAGCGAATACTGTATGGAAAGAAAGGACATTCAGACTGCAAGACTTAGAGTCAGGTCGAGAAGCTGAGAGGATGCAAGTAGTGGCTGACCTTGACCTTGGCCTTGTTGGATTTTTATTTGTGGTCTGGATTCCGTGTTCAGCTCTGTAATTTTTAAAGCCAGGTCTTTTTGTGCAGGGCCAGCATGTTAGGTCACATGTAAACTTGAACTTATCTGAGTATTGACAGCATACTCAGCAAATTCATCTTGTCGTGAAAGAGCATTAAACAGTATTTCACCCCCTGTTTGAGTATGCAATAGGCCAATCACCTGTTCCAACTTGTAATAAGTTTGAGTTCCTTGCATGTTATATTGGGAACAAAGGAACTATTTGAATACTTTGAAAATAAGTACTTCACCATTGAGTTTCAAATCTTCCAAAGATAGTGTCTGATCACATTCACTGTGTTTGCATAGTTGTAGTCATTTATTTTTCACTAAGGGATGAAAAGTGGTTTTGGATCAGTAATATACTGTTATAGAGAATTAATTTGAGTTTATAACGTGCTGGTCTGGTGGGTTGTGGAGGTAAGGGCTATAATTATTTTTTGCAGAATACAATAGGCAGGCAAGGGTTTAGTATGTAAATTACTGTACTCCATGACTCTGAGGTAATCTTTAAGCAAAAGCATGACCTTTGGCTCATCACGACTAATTCTGGAGAGATGTAAATTTGTTTTCAGTGCTACACTATAATCCATTAACAAGAGGTGTATTTGTATGATCAATAAACTGTGCAAATTTTTCTCTTCTATCTAATATAAGATGCTCATGTGAATCTGTAAGGCAGCTAACTTTATAGTGTACAGTACTTTTATCTGTCATAAATTATTATAATATGTAAAATACTTTTAATAATGTCAATACATCTGACTTACTATTTCTTATTAAGTGTATATCAACTGAAAATTTTTCTTCAGATGCCTTGGATTATTTTGCAGCAATGTGTCTTCAAGTTTATGTCTTATGACAAACAATATCCTCAGGGGATTTTATTCAGAACTGATGAAGACTATTTTGTTTTGGATGTTTAAAACCCTTTTCATTCCAAACAGCACATCATTAGAAATATTTGGAGGGGAAAATCTAACTGCTGTTTGAAAAAGAAACATTTTATTTTCATTAATATTGGAAGTCCTCTATAAATGTGGTCTATTTCCCTTTGGGACTGATTTGTCAAAATTATTATTTCACACTGCTCTCAGAAGAGATAAAATATAAAACTAATTAGCATTTGAGCAAAACACCAGCTGGAGCTTCTTTTGGCAAATTATATACACAATGATCAGTTCTTATTGCCATCTCAAATATCATATTACTGACCAATTTCTACAAAACATACCTCAATAAATCTAGCTGAAGAGTAGCAACTATTCAATTATAGACCAGAGAGACATTCATACAGCACAACGTACCCAGATGGTACATTGCCTCTCAGGTGGCAGCGTCAGGGACATCTCAGACTGGGACCACAGCATTCTTAAGGGGAAGGGGGAGCAGCCAGAGGTACCAATGAAATAAGTAGGAAAACAGATGAGGTCCTGAAAAGTGAATAAAGGGAGCTTGGTAGTAAGCTAAAAATCTGAATCCGGATTGTTGCCTGTAATGCGCATCAGAGAGGTAAGAATAGGGTGATATGGCAGATAGGTGCCATAAAATTGGTGCTGGGGGTAGGGTTTCAGATTTGTGGATAATTAGGAACTTTTCTGAGGAAGTTATGATTGGTACAAAAGGGAAGGGTTACACCTGACCAATATCCTTGGGGCAGGCTTGCTAGAGCTATAGGGGAGGGTTTAAATGAATTTGGCAGGGGGATGGAAACCAGAGTGATATGGCAGAGGATGGAGCAGTTGATTGAAGTATGTCTTTATTGGGAGAAGTATCAGGAACAAGAGTAATGAATCAGAGCATGGAACTATGTCATCGTAGCCATTACAGAGACTTGATTATCACAAGGGCAGGAATAGCTGTTGGATCTTCTGGGATCTAGATGCTTCAAAAGGGACAAGCAAGGAGGCGGGGAAGTGATATTGCAAATTAGTGCTGTCACAGCTGCAGAAAGGGACGGCATTGTGCAGGGACTGTCTATTGAGTGAGTGTGGATGGAAGTCAGAAGCAGGATGGGAGTAATCACTCCATTGTTGACAAGCGAAGTGGAGCATCTAGTCAAGAGGAAAAAGGAAACATACTTAAGTTTTACGAAGCAGGTATCAGACTGGGCTGTTGAGAGTTATAAGGTAGCCAGGATGGAGCTTAAGAAGGGATTTAGTAGAGCTAGAAGGGGACATGAGAAGGCCCTTACAGGTAGAACTAAGGCAGTCTACATGTACATGAAGAACAGAAGGATGACTAGATTGAGAGTAGGACCGATCAGGGATAAATGAGGATAAAAGTGCCTGGAGGTGGGGGGGGGGGGTCCTTAGTAAATACTTTGCTTCAGCATTCACTAGTGAGAAGGACCTTGCTGAATGTGAACTCAGAGTAAAACAGGTTAATATGCTGGAAGTCAATGTTAAGAAAGAGGACGTGCTGTAACTTTTGAAAAAATCATTAGAATAAATAAGTTCCTGAGGTCAGACAGTATATACTGCAGGTTACTAAGGGAAACAGGGAAGAAATCTACTCTTCGTGATGTTTATAAATGGCCTGGATGAGGAAGTGGAGGGATGGGTTAGTAAATTTGCTGATGACACAAAAGTTGGGTGTCTTGTGAATAGTGTGGAGGGCTGTCAGAGGTTACAGTGGGATATTGATAGGATGCAAAACTGGGCTGAGAAGTTGCAGATGGAGTTCACACCAGATAAGTGTGAGGGGGTTCATTTTGGTAGGTCAAATATCATAGCAGAATATAGTATTAATGGTAAGACTCTTGGCAGTGTGGAGGATCAGAGGGATCTTGGGGTTCGAGTCCATACACTCAAAGCTGTTGCGCAGGTTGACTCTGTGGTTAAGAAGGCATATGGTGCATTGGCCTTCATCAATCACGGGATTGAGTTTAGGAGCCGAGAAGTAATATTGCAGCTATATAGGACCCTGGTCAGATCCCACTTGGAGTACTGTGCTCAGTTCTGGTCACCTCACTACAGGAAGGATGTGAAAACCATAGAAAGGGTGCAGAGGAGATTTACAAGGATGTTGCTTGGATTGGGGAGCATGCCTTATGAGAATAAGTTGAGTGAACTTGGCCTTTTCTCCTTGGAGCGATGGAGGATGAGAAGTGACCTGATAGAGGTGTATAAGACAATGAGAGGCATTGATCATGTGGATAGTCAGAGCCTCTTTCCCAGGGCTGAAATGGCTAGCACGAGAGGGCACAGTTTTAAGGTGCTTGGAGGTAGGTACAGAGGAGATGTCCGTAGTAGGTTTTGTACTCAGAGAGTGGTGAGAGCGTGGAATGGGCTGCCGGCGATGGTAGTGGAGGCGGATATGATAGGGTCTTTTAAGAGACTCCTGGATAGATACATGGACCTTAGAAAAATAGAAGGCTATGGGTAAGCCTAGGTAATTTCTAAGGTAAGGACATGTTCGGCATAGCTTTGTGAGCCGAAGGGCCTGTATTGTGCTGTAAGTTTTCTATATTCCATGTAAATTACTACACCTTTGATGATGATCTTTGTATCTTCACTGGACTCAGTAGTAGTACCAGAAGGTTGGAGGGTTGTAAATGTTATTCCTTTGTTCAAAAAAGGTAATAGGGATAATCCTGAGAATTATAAACCAGTAAAATTAACATCAGTGGTGGGCAAACTATTGAAGAGCATTCTTAGAGACAGGATTTACATCCAAGCATTTGGAAAAGCATAGTCAGCTTGGCTTTGTGAGGGGCAGGTGGTGCTTCATGAGACTGCCTGAATTATTTGAGAAAGTGACAAAACAAATTGAAGAAGTGATTGTGGTGTATATGAATTTTAGTAAGTTGTTCAACATGTTTAGGGAAATTCTAGGCAGTCTCTTGAGTAGGTTACATGGTCGGCACAACATTGTGGGCCGAAGGGCCTGTAATCTGCTGTAAATTTCTATGTTCTATTTATCCATGGTAGGCTCATTCAAGAAGTCAGGAGGCATGAGATCCAGGGAAACTTGACTGCTTTGATTCAGAATTGGCTCAACCACAGAAGGCAGAGGGTTGTTATAGATGGAGGATATTCTGCCTGGAATCTGATAATCAGTGATGTTCCACAAGGACGTGTTCTGGGACCCCTGTTCTTTGTGATTTTCATAAATGACTTGGATGAGGAAATGGAAGGGTGGATTAGTAAATTTGCAGATGACACGAAGGTTGAAGGAGCTGTGGATATTGTAGAACATTATCAGAGGTTATAAAGGGACATTAATAAGATACAGAGCTGGGCTGAGAAGTGGCAGATGTTCAATCTGGAAAAGTGTGAGGTGATACAATCTGGAAGGTCAAACTTGAAGGCAGAGTACAAAGTGAACGGCAGGACTCTGAACAATGTGGAGGAACAGAGGGACCTTGGGGTGGATGTCCAGAGATCCCTCAAAGTTGCCACACAAATTGATTGGGTGATGAAGAAGGCACATGGTGTGTTGATCTTCATTAGTCAGGGGATTGAATTCAAGTACCACAAGGTATTGTTGCAGATCTAGAAAACTCTGGTTATTGAAGTCAATACACTTGGAGAATTGTGTTCACTTCTCATTGCCTCATTATAGGAAGAATATGGAAACTTTAGAGAGGGTGCAGAGGAGATTTACCAGGATGCTGCCTGGACTAGAGAGCATATGAGTTTTTGGTTTGGTGTGAAGGAGGATGAGATGTGAGTTGATAGAGTTGTATAAGTTGATAACAGGCATTGATAGAGTGGACAGCCAACACCTTTTACCAAGGATGGAAGTGGCTAATACTTCTGAAGTGATTATAGGAGAGTATAGGGGGCATGTTGGAGATTTCTTTAAGTAGAGTGTAGTCTGTATATGAATAGTGGTAGGGCATACATTAGGGCATTTAGGAGACTGTTAGATATGCACATGGATGAAAGGAAATTGGAGGGCTATGCAGGAGGGAAGCATTAGATTGATCTTGGAATTGGTTAAAAGATTGGCACAACATCATAGACCAAAGGCCCCTGTATTGTGCTGTAATGTTCTATGTCCCAACACGGATCCTAGTTCACACTGACCACAAAGCACCCATTTGTGCTAATTCAACTCTAATCCCAATTATCTTCCCATTTTCTCATCAATTACCACCCAGGATTTTCCAACTCTTCTAAACTCTAGGTGCAATTTACAGTGGGCAATTAACAAACCAACAAATACAGTGAATTGCACATGGAGACACAATAGACTGCAGATGCTGGAACCTTGAGCAACACACCAAGCACAGGGAATGAAGGGGGCCATTTCTGATTGGCTGCTGGTGACTGTTAGTGTCCTGAGGGAGTCAGCGCTGGGACCCCTTCTTTTCACATTATATTCAATGATTTGGATGGCGGAGATTTTGTGGTCAAGTTTGTGAATGATATGAACATGAATGTACGTGGAGGGGCAGGTAATTTTGAGGAAGTAGGGTGTCTGCAGAATGACTTAGACAGATTAAGAGAATGGGCAAAGTAGTGGCAGATAGAATATAGTACAGGGAAGTGTATGGCCATGCAATTTGGTAGGAGGGATAAAGGCATAGACTGTTTACTAAATGGGGAGAAAATTCAAAAATCAGAGGTGCAAAGAGACTTGGGAGCCCTTGTGCAGGATTACCTAAAGGTTAAAGTTGCAGGTTGAGTTAATGGTAAGGAAGGCAAACGCAATATTGGTATTCAAATCGAGGGGACTAGAACATAAGATCAAGGATGTAATGTTGAGGTTTTATAAGACATGTGTCAGACTGCACTTGGAATAATGTGAGCAGTCTTGGCCCCTTATCGAAGAAAAGATGTGCAGGCATTGGAGAGGATCTAGAGAAGATTCACAAGAATGGTTCTGGGAATGAAGGGGTTAAAGTATAAGGAGCATTTGATGGCTCTGAGTCTGTACGTGCTGGATTTTAGAAGAATAGGAGAATCTCATTGAATATTGAAAGGCCTAGATAGAGTGGATGTGGAGAGGATGTTTCCAATAGTGAGGGAGTCTAGAACCAGAGGACATAGCCTCAGGATAGCAGATCATACATTTAGAATAGAGATGAGGGAGAATTTCTTTAGCCAGAGGGTGGTGAATCTGTGAAATTCATTGCCACAGATGGCTATGGAGGCCAAGTCATTTCGTATACTTAAAGCAGAAACTGTTTGGTTCTGCATTAGTTAGGACATCAAAAGTTATGGGGAGAAGGCAGGAGAATGGGATCGAGAGGATTATTAAATCAGCTATGATTGAATGGCAGAGCAGACTCGATAGGCCAAATGGCTTAATTATGCTCCTATATTTTATGTCTTATGTTCTCACTGGAGGAACACAGCAGGTCAGGCAGGTTTATTTAGAGGGAAACGGATCATTGTCATTTTGGATCGTAACATTTAATCTTATCCAGATAACGGGTATAGACCTGAAATGTCATCTGTTCATTTCCCTCCATAAATGCCACTCGAGGAAATCAGAACACTCAGAGGGAAAATATGTAAGCTCCATGCACACAGCACCTGAGGTCAGAACTGAACCTGGGTTCACTAGAGATGTGTGGCCGCAGCCCTGCTAGCTGTGGTACTCTTTTATCCATACGTATGTGATGTGAAAGATTAAGCCATATTCCAAATTCACAGAAATCACCAGCCTTGTGAACTGTCATAAAATATAGCAAGTTAGTCATGAAGGTGATAACCCCTGTCAGGAAACCAATATGCTGACTAATTAGTTGCCTGCAGTTCATTCAAGGCAAACCTGGGACAGAAAAGAAGGATAAGCATTGTGTGCGTGGGTCCCCAGAAAGAGCTTAAAATTATGTATATTCAGGGATTCAATAAAGAGCATAATTAAGCAGCTGTCAAAATAAGAAACACAAGGGATTTTGCAGATGCTGGAGATCTTGAGCAACACACACACATTGCTGGAAGAACTCAGCAAGTCAGGCAACATCCCTAGAGGGGAATAAACAGTCGACGCTTTGGGCCAAGACATTTCATCAAGGACTATCCTCCTGGGCACCCATAAGATAGTGTGGATTATCAGCAATGAGGTAAAAGTGTCCTTTTGGCCTGGAGTACCCTTCATTCCACTACTACTACTGAGCTAGGGGTCAATAGGTGGCACTATAGTGTAGTGGATAGCATAACTCTATTACAGCACCAGTGCACTGGGTTCAATTCTGCTGCTATCTATAAGGAATTTCAGTAATATTGCAAATATATTGATTGATTAGGCATTCATTGATGTCTACATAATGCATTGTTGGTTATATGTAAAAATACATAAATGGCATATGTCATTACGCTGCTACGTCAGACATGCACACTTTGCTTAAAATTAGAACAAATGTATATGATTTATTTTCTGGCTCTGTGTTTTTATTGAGTGAATTGGGCGGAGAAGCATACAGTTTGCTTTGAAGTTTGACTAGCCGACCAGACCAGCTGAAATCATGAAAGTAATGCAGGAACATTTAGAACCAAAAACCATTGCTGATTGCAGAATGCTTTAGCAGAAATAAAAGGAAGGGGAGTCTATTTCAGCGTACGTGTCTGAATTGAAGAGATTATCTGAGCATTGTCAGTTCAGTGATAGGCTTTATGATGCACCAAGGGATTGTTTAGTTTGTGCAATCTTACATGAAAGCATTCAGAAATTACTCCTAACTGAAGCACAACTGAAAATGCTGTATCAATGGAAACAGCAGACAGAGATGCAACTGAATTGCAGTTAAGAATGAAAGTGAGTGCGAACAAAAGTGCAGAGCTTAAACCGAAAGCAAACAAGTTTTGTTACTGTTGTGGCAGGGGATTACATTCATCAGACTAATGCAGATCTAAAGGTGCAACTTGCAGGAAATGCCACAAAGTAGGACACATACAAAGAGCATGACAGGTAGACAAAAGCTAATCGACTGCAGAGGGAAGCAATAAAGATAAAACGTCAAGCTGGAGTTTCAAAATGAGCAGTAGTCTGCATGGTGTTAATGAAAAATATGATAATGATGAGAGTGACACAGGACTATGTAGCCTTGAGATTTACAATGTGGAAACTAACCATAGACAAGCAATAGGGCTTACACCAGAATGAACAGCAAATTAATTAAAATGGAATTGAACACTGACTTGGCTGTTTCAGACATTCCAGAAAACGAGTTTGAACAGCATTTCAAATATATTGAACTGAAGCCTGTAGATATCCAACTGGGAACTGTTACTGGAGAAAAGATAATTTCTGTGGGAATGACGTTTGTAATTATTATTAATTACTATAAATTGCACATTGCACATTTAGAGGGAGACGTAACGTAAAGATTTTTACTCCTCAGGCATATGAAGGATGTAAGAAATAAAGTCAATTCAATTCAGTTTAATGAAATGCAACTACCATCAAGCCACATTGTTTTGTATGTGATAAAACAGGAGGGTCAGCATTGTGGAGATTTGATTGGCTGAGACAACTACAACTTGCTTGGAGATCCATCCACCAGCTGCATGCCACATCCTCTTCAATAGACGCAACTGAAAGCAAATTATTGGAAGGTACTAAATGATGCCACAGCAGTGTTCAAAGATGGCATTGGAAAACTCAAGCATATCAAGAGTAAAATAGTGTTAAATGAAAATGCCACACCCAAGTTTTACAAAGCTTGTCTGGTTCCTGATACCATCCATGATAAAGTGAACTCGATTGCCTGAAGTCTGAAGGAATTCCTTCCAAGTTTGAATGGAACCCATGGGCAATGCCAGTGGTCCCAGTAGTAAAGAAGAATAGGTCTGTCAGGGTCTGTGGTGCTTTTAAGGTCACCATCAACCCAGTACTGAAAGTAGATCAATACCCTCTGCCCAGGATAAATGATATCTTTGCAAATGTTCTGGAGGAAAGCACTTTAGCAAATTGGACTTAGCTGAGGACTATGTACAGAAGGAGATGGAAGAAGAGTCCAAAGTGTTTCTCTCCATAAGTACACACAAAGGGCTTTATTGTTATTTTTGGAGTAGCATCTGCACCTGCATTCTGGCAGGAAGCTACAGATCAGGAGCTGCAAGGCTGCCCTGGCACTCAGTGTTAGTTGGATGATATCATTTTTACTGGTAAGGATGACAGGGAACTGGCTGGGTTGAGTTGTTCTCCGATCTTGGCAACCCATTTGCAAACATTTCGTCACCATATAAAGAGAAAAAATGCTTGCAAATGGATTGCCAAAATCGGAGGACCACAACTCAACCTACCATCAACCCCCCCAAGCCTCACATTTTCTGAGTTATTTCCGGTGATACGGAATATCTCCAAAGTCTCAAAACACTGTTAAAAGGATTAGAAGCTTATAGCTTCGGAGCATGACACAAGTGTGAATTCTTTAAACCAAACATCAGTTATTGGTTTTCACACTATTCATGCACAAGCATGACGCAAGTGTGCTGAGAAAATTCAAGCAGTGGTGGATGTCCCAAGGCCAAAGGACTTGTTACCATTATGGACTTTCTTAGGATTTGACAATTACTATAACAGGTTGCTGCCAAACCTGGCTACTTATTACTACAGATCAGTCTGAAATGGTAATGGACAAAGCGGTCTGAGGTGGCTTTCCAAAAGACAAAGGAAATGGTGATGTCAAACACTATACCCACATATCATGATCCACATCATCCAGTGAAGCTTTCCTGTGATGCTTTGCCTTATGGTATAGGTGCACTTATGTCGGAGTTGGAGGATTGGGAAGTTTTTAAAAACCAATAGAAGACAACGAAAAGGCCACTTAGAAGGAGCTTTGACCAGAAGCCATCGGAGGTTTGCAGAAGAGGGGACTTCAATCAGGTTCACTGGCCGAGGATAAAAGGCAGCGGCAGGTCACGGCAGTGTAATAAAGCTTTGACCAGCGACCAAGCAGTGTCTGGGATTGAATAGTGAGAACAAATTAAAGGAAGGCAGAGTCAAGTGCAGCGGCTGTCAAAGTGGTGGTCTTAAGGCTTTAGCTCTTCAAGACTGCAGCAAAAAGAGGCTCCACTCAGAGAAAGCCAAGGAAAGAAACGCTCCAGTTTTTTTTTTCCTATGCTTATTTATAACTGCTCAGCTCGGATAGTAGAGATGCCAGGTAGGATAGTGAAAATTTCCTCTTGCAGGATGTGGGCAGGCAGAGAGACCTCCAGTGTCCCTAACAACTACAACAGCGAGAAGTGCATCCAGCTGCAGTGTCTAACAAACCATGTTAAGGATTTGGAGCTGGAACTGGCTGAACTGCAGATCATTCGGGAGGCTGAGGGGCTGATAGATAGGGCATAAGGAGAGGTAGTTACACCCAAGGTGCAGGACACAGGAAACTAGGTGACACTCAGGAAGGAGAAAGGGGTTAAGGAGCCAGTGCAGAGAACCCCTGTGGCGATTCTCCTCAACAACAGTTACAGTGTATCACTTTGGATAACATTGGGGGGGGGGGGGCTTTGACCTAACAGAAGAAAGTCACAGTGGTTGGGTCTCTGTGACTCAAAAGGGAAGGGGGAGAAGAGGCACACTGTGGTGATAGGGGATTCATTAGGGGAACGGAGGGGAACGGACAGGAGGTTCTGTGGGTAAGAATGAGATTCCCAGATGGTATGTTGCCCCCTGGCTGCCAGGGTCCAGGATATCTTGGATCAAGTCTTCAGCATTCTTAAGTGAGAGGGTGAACAGCCAGAGGTCGTGATCCATGTAGATACCAGTACCATGGGAAGGACGAGTGACAAGGGTCTGCATAGGGAGTTCAGGGAGTTAGGTGCTAAGTTAAAGGGCAGGACACCCAGGGTTGTGATCTCAGGATTGCTACCCATGCCACGTGCTAGTGAAGCTAGAACTATGAAGGTTTTACAGTTTAATATGTGATTAAGGAGTTGGTGTAGGAGGGAGGGCATAAGATTTTTGGATCACTGGGCTCCCTTCCAGGGAAGGTGGGACCTGTACAGAAGGGACGGTTTGCACCTGACCTGCAGGGGGACTAATATCCTAGTGGGGAAGTTTGTTTATGCTGCACAGTGGGGTTAAAACTAGGGTTGCAGGGTGATGACAACAAGAGTGTCAGAACAGTTAGTGGAGAGGTTGTAAAGGCAGATGTTGGTAAGACATCAGACAAAGTTAAACATAGAACAGTACAGCACAGTACAGACCCTTTGGCCCACAATGTGCCGACCCTTAAACACTGCCTCCCATATAACCCCCCACCTTAAATTCCTCCATATATCTGTCTAGTAGTCTCTTAAATTTCACTGGTGTATCTGCCTCTACCACTGACTCAGGCAGTGCATTCCACGCACCAAGTTAGGAATCAAAAGGTTGAGCATGGTGCGACTTCTGTCCTGAGCTGCATATATTTCAACGCAAGAAATATCGTGGAAAAGGTAGATAATAGAGCTGAAGATGAAGTAGCTGGTTTACAAACAGAGGCAATGTGCAGTGAGGAGGGGCTGTTGATAGGGCAAATTTGAAGTCAACAGGATGAGTTCCAACAGCCAAAATTGAAAAGGGTGAATACGGGACAGAAGGTATTGTATCTGAATGCGCACAGTATACAGAATACGGTGGATGAACCTGCAGCACAGTTGCAGGTTGGCAGGTTTAGATGCAGCAGGCATCATGGAATCATGGCTGAAAGACTATAGCTAGGAGCTTAATGTCTAAGGATAAACATTGTATCGAAAGGATAGGCAGGAAGGCAGAGAGGACCGTGTGTTCTTTTGGTAAAAAATGAAATCAAATCCTTTAGAAAGATATGACATAGGGTCAGAAGGTGTTGAATTATTATGGGTAGAGCTAAGGAACTCGTAAAAAAAAAAACCCTCATGGGAGTTGTATACATACCCCCAAACAGTAGTAAGGATGTGGCCTACAGATTACAATGGGAGAAAGAAAATGCATGCCAAAAGGGCAATGTTACAATAGTCATGGGGGACTCCAATATGCAGGTAGGTTGGGAAAATCAGTTTGGTGCTGGATCACAGGAGGGGGAATTTCTAGAGTGCCTACAAGATGGCGTTTTAGAGCAGCTCCTGGTTGAGCCCACTGAAGGATCAGCTGTTCTGGATTGGGCATTGTGCAATGAACCAGATTTAATTATAGAGGACTTAAGGTAAAAGAACCCTTATGGGTGAGTGATCGTAATATGATTGAATTCACCATGAAATTTGAGAAGGAGAAGCTAAAGTCAGGTGTATCAGTATTACAGTAAAGGGAATTACAGAGGCGCCTACCAGCCTTCTCCTTCCCACCCTGAAGCACCTTCAATTACTCCAAAAGACTGAGGTTTGGTAAAATACTGAAAGGCTTTTATTCGCTGTACAATATGACCTCCACAGTGAGTGTCTGCCCCCGGACTGAGGGGGAGGGGCAAGGCGAACACCTTTATACAGGAATCTGTGGGAGGAGCCACAGGGGCAGTCAGCAGAGGGGTGTGTCCAGACAGGTAACCGAGTTACAACATATATACATGGTTTACCACACACCCTCCCCCCACCTTCTTTATAGGGCCTCTGCCCTTTCCCTCTTCAGTCCTGACGAAGGGTTCCGGCCTGAAACTTTGACTGATCATTTCCACAGATGCTGCTCGACCTGCTGAATTCCTCCAGCGTTTTGTGAGTGTTACAGAGGCATGAGAGAGGAGCTGGCAAGAATTGATCGGAAGAGAACACTAGCATGGATGGAGACAGAGCAGCAATGGCTGGAATTTCAGGAAGCAAATTGGAAGGCATATGATATATACATTGCAAAGAGGAAAAATTATTCTTAAGGCAAGATGGCACAACTGTGGCTAACAAGGGAAGTCAAAGCTAAAATAAAAGTCAAAGTTAGGGCATATAATAAAGCAAAAATTAGTGGGAAACATAGAAACATAGAAAATAGGTGCAGGAGTAGGGCATTCGGCCCTTTGAGCCTGCACCGCCATT
Source organism: Mobula hypostoma (assembly GCF_963921235.1). NCBI lineage: Eukaryota > Metazoa > Chordata > Chondrichthyes > Myliobatiformes > Myliobatidae > Mobula > Mobula hypostoma. The sequence goes on along the minus strand of NC_086102.1, from coordinate 64,405,609 downwards.
CAGTATGATCATGGCTGATCATCCAACTGAGAACCCTGTACCTGCTTTCTCTCCGTACCCGCTGATCCCTTTAGCCACAAGAACCATATCTAACTCCCTCTTAAATATAGCCAATGAACTGGCCTCGAATGTTTCCTGTGGCAGAGAATTCCACAGATTCACCACTCTCTGTGTGAAGAAGTTTTTCCTCATCTCGGTCCTAAAAGGCTTCCCCTTTATCCTTAAACTGTGACCCCTCGTTCTGGACTTCCCCAACATCGGGAACAATCTTCCTGCATCTAGCCTGTCCAATCCCTTTAGGATTTTATACGTTTCAATAAGATCCCCCCTCAATCTTCTAAATTCCAGCGAGTATAAGTCTAGTTGATCCAGTCTTTCATCATATGAAAGTCCTGCCATCCCAAGAATCAATCTGGTGAACCTTCTTTGTACTCACTCTATGGCAAGAATGTCTTTCCTCAGATTAGGGGACCAAAACTGCACACAATACTCCAGGACTGGTCTCACCAAGGCCTTGTACAACTGCAGTAGTACCTCCCTGCTCCTGTACTTGAATCCTCTTGCTATGAATGCCAGCATACCATTCGCCTTTTTCACCACCTGCTGCACCTGCATGCCCACTTTCAATGACTGGTGTATAATGACACCCAGGTCTCGTTGCACCTCCCCTTTTCCTAATCGGCCACCATTCAAATAATAATCTGTTTTCCTGTTTTTGCCACCAAAGTGGATAACTTCACATTTATCCACATTAAATTGCATCTGCCATGAATTTGCCCACTCACCTAACCTATCCAAGTCACCCTGCATCCTCTTAACATCCTCCTCACAGCTAACACTGCCGACCAGCTTCGTGTCATCTGCAAACTTGGAGATTTAATTCCCTCGAAAGTCATTAATATATATTGTAAACAACTGGGGTCCCAGCACTGAGCCTTGCGGTACCCCACTAGTCACTGCCTGCCATTCTGAAAAGGTCCCGTTTATTCCCACTCTTTGCTTTCTGTCTGCCAACTAATTCTCTATCCACATCAATACCATACCCCCAATACCGTGTACTTTAAGTTTGCACACTAATCTCCTGTGTGGGACCTTGTCGAAAGCCTTTTGAAATTGCAAGTATACCACAACCACTGGTTCTCCCCTATCCACTCTACTAGTTACATCCTCAAAAAGTTCTATGAGATTCATCAGACATAATTTTCCTTTCACAAATCCATGCTGACTTTGTCCGATGATTTCACTGCTTTCCAAATGTGTTGTTATCACATCTTTGATAACTGACTCTAGCATTTTCCCCACCACCGATGTTAGGCTAACCGGTCTATAATTCCCTGGTTTCTCTCTCCCTCCTTTTTCAAAAAGTGGGGTTACTTTAGTTACCCTCCAGTCCTCAGGAACTAGTCCAGAATCTAAAGAGTTTTGAAAAATTATCACTAATGCATCCACTATTTCTTGGGTTACTTCCTTAAGCACTCTGGGATGCAGACCATCAGGCCCTGGGGATTTATCTGCCTTTAATCCCTTCAATTTACCTAACACCACTTCCCTACTAACATGTATTTCCCTCAGTTCCTCCATCTCACTAGATCCTCGGTCCCCTACTATTTCCGGAAGATTATTTATGTCCTCCTTAGTGAAGACAGAACCAAAGTAGTTATTCAATTGGTCTGCCATGTCCTTGCTCCCCATGATCAATTCACCTGTTTCTGACTGTAAGGGACCTACATTTATCTTAACCAATCTTTTTCTTTTCACATATCTATAAAAGCTTTTACAGTCAGTTTTTATGTTCCCTGCCAGTTTCCTCTCATAATCTTTTTTCCCTTTCCTAATTAAGCCCTTTGTCCTCCTTTGCTGGACTCTGAATTTCTCCCAGTACTCAGGCGAGCCGCTTTTTCTGGCTAATTTGTATGTTTCTTCTTTGGAATTGATACTATCCCTAATTTCCCTTGTCAGCCACGGGTGCACTACCTTCCCTGGTTTAATCTTTTGCCAAACTGGGATGAACAATTGTTGTAGTTCATCCATGTGATCTTTAAATGCTTGCCATTGCATATCCACCGTCAACCCTTTAAGTATTATTTGCCTGTCTATCTTAGCTAATTCATGTCTCATACCTTCAAAGTTACCCTTCGTTTTTGAATTTACTATGTCACTCTCCATCTTAATGAAGAATTCCACCATATTATGGTCACTCTTACCCAAGGGGCCTCTCATGACAAGATTGCTAATTACCCCCTCCTCATTGCTCAATACCCAGTCTAGAATGGCCTGCTCTCTAGTTGGTTCCTCGACATGTTGGTTCAGAAAACCAACATTCCATACATTCCAAGAAATACTCTTCCTCAGCACCCTTACCAATTTGATTTCTGCCCCTTAGTGCTATGCAGTTCTACCCATATCGATTCCACATCCTCCCGGCTAATGTCCTTCCTTTCCATTGCGTTAATCTCCCCTCTAACCAGCAATGCCACCTCCTTTTCTTTCATGTCTATCCCTCCTGAATATTGAATATCCCTGAACGTTGAGCTCCCATCCTTGCTCACCCTGGAGCCATGTCTCTGTGATCCCAACTATATCATATTCATTAATAACAATCTGCACTTTTAGTTCATCCACCTTGTTACAAATGCTCCTTGCATTGACACACAAACCCTTCAGGCTCTCTTTTACACTCTTAGCCCTTATACAATTATGTTGAAAAGTGGCCCTTTTTGATTTTTGCCCTGGATTTGCCGGCCTGCCACTTTTACTTTTCACCTTACTACTTTTTGCTTCTACCCTCATTTTACACCCCTCTGTCTCTCTGCACTTGTTCCCATCCCCCTGCCACATTAGTTTAAATTCTCCTGAACAACAGTAGCAAATGCTCCCCCTAGGACATTGGTTCCAGTCCAGCCCAGGTGCAGACCGTCCTGTTTGTACCGGTCCCACCTCCTCCAGAACTGGTTCCAATGCCCCAGAAATTTGAATCCCTCCCCCTTGCACCATTTTTCAAGCCATGTATTCATCTGATATATCCTCCTATTTCTACTCTGACTAGCACGTGGCACTGGTAGTAATCCAGAGATTATTACCTTTGTTGTCCTACTTTTTAGTTTATCTCCTAACTCCCTAAATTCACCTTATAGGAGCTCATCCCATTTTTTACCCACATCATTGGTACCTATGTGCACCACGACCACTGGCTGTTCACCCTCCCACTCCAGAATGTCCTGCAGCCACTCAGAGACATCCTTGACCCTTGCACCAGGGAGGCAACATACCCTCCTGGAGTCTCGTTTGTGGCCGCAGAAACGCCTATCTATTCCCCTTACAATTGAATCCCCTATCACTATAGCTCTCCCACTCCTTTTCCTTCCCTCCTGTGCCGCAGAGCCACCCATGGTGCCATGAACTCGGCTGCTGTTGCCTTCCCCTGATGAGACATCTCCCCCAACAGTATATCTGTTTAGGAGGGAGATGACCTCAGGGGACTCCTGCACTACCTGCCTACTGCTACGCTGTTTAGTGGCCACCCATTCCCTTTCTGCCTGTGTAGGCTTTACCTGCGGTGTGGCCAACTCACTGAACATGCTACTCATGACTTTCTCAGCATCACGGATGCTCCAGTATGAATCCAATCACAGCTCCAGCCGCTCAATGCGGTCTGCCAGAAGCTGCAGCTGGACACATTTCCTGCACACATAGTCGTCAGGGACACTGGAAGTATCCCTGATTTCCCACATGCTGCAGGATGAACAAACCACAGGGCCAATCTCAGCTGTCATGACCTACCCAATACGCTACAGCCTTGCCGCCTTCCTTGCTTCAAATAAAATACCGCTGCAGAACGTTCTCGTAAACAGAGAGGCAGATGATAGGTGGAGCACAATGAGACACAGGTGGCAGCAATACAGGTAATAATGAGAAAAAGATGAGCAACTGAGTACTCAGTAATACAAGGGCCAGAGTAGAGCAGGAGTGCGGACAGGAGCACATGGCAATACAAAACCACAGACTGCTAGCTAGGGGGATCCACACAAAAAGACAGAGTTCAACTGGAGGTATTGACAAAATGTCACTCCATTCAAGCAGGGAGAGAGGCAGGAAACTATAGGCCAGTTAGGCTGACCTCAGTGGTTGGAATTATTAAGAATGGGGTCTTAGGTTACTTGGAGGCACATGATAAAATAGGTCATAGTCAACATGGGTTCCTCAAGGGAAAATCTTGCCTGACAAATCTATTGGAATTCTTTGAAGAAATAACAAGCAGAATAGACAAAGGAGAATTGGTTGATGTTCTGTACTTGGATTTTCAAAAGATCTTTGACAAAATGCCACATAAGAGGCTGCTTAACAAGCTATGAGCCCGTGGTGTTACAGGAAAGATTCTAGCATGGATGAAACAGTGGCTGATTGTCAGGAAACATAGAGTAGGAATAAAAGAAGACTTTTTCAGGCTGGCTGCAGGTGTCCAGTGGTCTGTGTTGCGACTGATTCTCTTTATGTTATACGCCAATGATTCGAATGATGGCTTTTTTGCAAATTTTGCAGATTAAATAAAGGCAGGTGGAGTAGAAAGACTGCAGAAGGACTGAGACATATTAGGAGCATGGGCAAAGAAATGGCAGATGGAATGCAGTGTTGGGAAGTGAATAGTCATGTACTTTTGTAGAAGAGATTAATTCTTCAAAGAATTCCAACAGATTTGTCAGGCAAAATTTTTCCTTGCCAAAGTCAGTTTCCTCTTGGTGCTCTGGTTTCCTCCCACATTCCAAAGACATACTGAATCATAGGTTAATTGATCATATGGGTATAATTGGGCAGTGTGGGCTTGTTGGGCCAAAATGACTTTTACCACTATATTTCTAAATAAATAAAAATTGTGGCTCACTACATGTTGTCTATAACAGACTGATTTTAAAATGAAGTACAGGTGTCCCCGATTTTCAAACGTTCGCTTTACAAAACCTCACTGTTACGACAGACCTACATTAGTACCCTGTTTTCGCTTTCAGAAGGTGTTTTCACTGTTACGAAGAAAGGCAGCGCGCAATAAAAAATCAGCACGCGATAAAAGGCAGCGCGTGCCCCGAGTAGCCGCTGTGCCCCGGATTCGGAACAGCATTGCTGAAACACGTTGTATTGAGCAGCCGTTAGCAAGATGAGTTCTAAGGTGCCGGAAAAGCCTGAAATAGTAAAGTTGTTACACTTAGCGTAAAACTAGACATAATTAAGCGTTTCGATCGTGGTGAACGAAGGAAGGACAAAGTGAGTTTGGCTTGTGGAAGTTGACGAAAATGATGTTGAAGAGGTTTTGGCATCCCATGACCAAGAACTGATAGATGAAGAGCTGATGCAATTGGAAGAGGAAAGGATAACAATCGAAACCGAATGCAGAAAGTGAAGAAACTGCATGAGATTTTCGCTGCAATGATAAAGTACGACTTTAATTTTGAAAGGGTACGTCGGTTTTGGGGATATTTGCAGGATGGTTTGAGTGCTTACATACAACTGTATGATAGAAAAATGCGTGAAGCTCAGCAGTCAAGCAAGCCTTCCACATCAGCCACAGCAGACAACAAACCTCGACCTTCGACATCGAGGCAGGCAGTCATAGGAGAAGATGAGCTGCCTGCTCTGTTTGCCGATGAGATGACACCCCCGTGTCCCACCACCTGAGCACCCGGGCCCCGGACAGATACTGTACCGATTCACGAAGAGCGCAGCGGTAGCCGGGAGGCACACAGCACATATTTAAGAAAAAAGCCGAAATAAACATGCTAATTAATTAGGTGCTGCCTAGTACATAATTGTCGGCCCAGATCAGAGGTGATGCAATTGGCAATCGCCTCTGATCTGCACCGACATTTACGTGCCGGGCAGCACCTAATTAATTAGCATGTTTATTTCGGCTTTTTTCTTAAAGATGTGCTGGGTGCCTCCCAGCTACCGCCTGCATTCTTCGCGGCAATGTATCAGGTCGGTGGCCCGGAGGGTGGGGGGCACTGCACCACCCCAACCTGCGACGACTCAGTCTAACACACCATCATCAGTGTGCTCGGCGCTGTTATCCCAATTCCAGTAAGTGATACTACACTGTACATACATTATTTCTACTTTATATAGGCTGTGTATTTTTATGTGTTATTTGGTAGATTTGGCAGCTTCATAGTTTAAAGGTTACTGGAGAGCGCGTTTATGCCAACAGCGCTTGCGTGAGATTTTCTGCCGAGAGCGCTTGCGTGAGATTTTCGCTACGGAGATCTGTGCAGGCAATCGTTGTAGAGAAGTATTTCTACTTCATATAGGCTGTGTATTTATCATATCATTCCTGCTGTTACTGTTATTTTAGGTTTTATGTGTTATTTGGCATGATTTGGTAGGTTATTTTTGGGTCTGCAAACGCTCACAAAATTTTCCCACATAAATAAATGGTAATTGCTTCTTCGCTTTACGACATTTCGGCTTACGAACCGTTTCATATGAACGCTCTACCTTCGGATGGCAGGGGAAACCTGTACGTCCCTAGTGAAGTACAGGTCACCATACATTCTAAAATTAAAAGAAATTCAGATGCTAGCAATCTGAAATAAAAAGAATTAGCTGGAGACACTTGATGGCTGGGTTGGCTTTTGTCAGTAGAACATGGCTCCATACCCCATCACCACCTTGATCCAAACAAGGACCATAGATCTGAATTTCCAGTGAGTGACTGTTCTTGATCTTGTGTGATCTGGGAAAACAGAAATTAATAAAAGAGAAAATGGTCCAATCTTCACAGTCACATCCTGAACAAAGGAAAATTGTCAAGGCTGCAGGATGTCAAACAACCCAGAAAATCAGTTCCAGAGTTCCTCATATCAACCATTTTCAAATGTTTCATCAATAACTTTTGCTCAAGCATAAAGTCAGAAAATTCCCATTTTCAACAATTACAGCTGAAATCTGCAGCCACAGAGACTGCAGTAAGTAGCATTGATTCACCCCATTTAAGTGAAATAACGATTTAGGAACTGGCAGTCTATGGACTCCAGAACTCCCAGGGAGTGAGTGCAGCAACTGGAGGCTCAGGAGAGGTCTCCATTGTCTCGAAAAACGTACCTGTTTGGGCAGACTCCAGGGAAATCGGAAGTGCAGGGTCCTAAGGCCACTATACTCTTAGATAGTGCACAGTCTCTGAAAAATAAAACTGAAGACCTCAGAGCAAGACCGCAGTACCAGAAGGACATCAGGGACTGTTGTGTACTTTACTTCACAGAGACAAATCTCACCCCCAGTATATAGGACACATTAGTCCACCCCAAGGTTTTATCTCCATGGACCACACAGCAGCATCAAGTAAAGGCAGAGGCTGTGGTGCTTGCTTAATGATCAACTCATTGTGGTGCATAGACATGGCGATCTGCATTATCCCTGCTCCATCAACACAGAAGCTTTGGCAGTCAAGTATCATCTGGGTAACCTACCTGGGGAATTCTCTGTCAGCGGTGTGGATTCCACCACTGGCAGACATCAGGCTGGCACTGGAGAAACTGAGCATTGTGATCAAGTTAATGAGATGATGTGCCCTGTTGTCTTCTCAATCATCATGGGGGACTTCAACCAAACCAACTTGGAGGGGTCTCAGACAAACTACCACCAAGGTGTCACTGGAGGAACCAGAGGAGCGAACACACTCAGTCATTGTTACACCATAGTCAGGAACGCTGACTGTGCCATCTGGAACCCATACTTTGGCAAGTCCGATCACCTGGCTGTACTTCCACTCCTGACATATAGAAAGAGACTAAAGATGGCAAAGTTACATTCGAGAGAAGTAGAGGGACATTTTCAGGACTGCTTTGAATCAGTGAACTGGACCATATTCAGGGATTCATCTTTGGCTCTGAATGCCACAGCCATCACTGTCTTCATCAAGACCTGTCTGGACAAGTGTGTGCGTTTGAGAACATATTGACTCTTCCCAAACCAGAAGCCATGAATGAACCAGGAGATTTCCAGTCTGCTGAGGGCTAAATTTGTGTTTGTTTGATAACCAAAAATCCTACAAGAATTCCAGGTATGACTATGGAAGTTCATTTTAGGATCAGAAAGGCCATTCTGAGTGAAGCTAGAGACAGAATCAGATGCACAACAGCTATGGCAAAATTTGCATTCTATTATTTCCTATGAAGTGAAATAAAACAGCATAAATGGCAGCAATGCTTCACTCCCTGATGGAATTATCACTTTTTCTGCACACTTTAAAAGGGCGAGTGACATCAGACCTGTGTGAATCTCCACAGTATCTGATGACCCTTCAGGAAGGGAAAATAGGTGAAACACACCCAAGTCTTATTGAATGAACAGTGGGGACAGCTTCATTTTCCTGGGCATCTGATGACCCTGTGATCTCTGTGTCAGGGGCTGATGTTGGAACATCCTTCAGGAGGGTGACCCCTTGCAAGGCATCGGGCCTCAATGGTGTACCTGGCTGGTTACTGAAAACCTGTGCTGATCAAATGGCTGGAGTATTCATTGTTAACCTTTTATTGCTGTGCTCTGAGGTTCTCGCCTTCTTTAAAATGGCTACAGTCGTACTGGTACCAAGAAAAGCGGGGTGAGCTGCCTGAATGGTTATTGACCAACGGCAGTCACATCTTCCATAATGAAGTGTTTTGAGAGATTAGTTATGACTAGAGTTATCTCGTGCCTGAGCAGGTCTCACCTGCTGCATTTCGCCTTTCGCCAAAATACATCTACAGTGATGCAATCTCACTGGTTCTCCAATCTGCTTTAGAGCACTTAGTCAACTGCAAGACATACCTGAGGCTGCTGTTTATCAAATATCGCTTGGTATTAAACAGCACTTTTCCCTCTGTATTAATAACAAAGCTTCAAATCCTGGGTCTCAGTACCTCCTTCTGGAACCAGATTTTTGACTTCCTAATTGGGAGACCACAGTCAGTAATAATCGGTAATAACATCTCTTCCTCATTGAATATCAATGCAGGTACACCTTACGGATGCTTAGCTCACTGCTCTATTCTCTCCGCACTCATGACTCTTCAGCTAAGCACATCAAATATTATGTGTAAATTTTCTGATTGCATCACTGTTGTTGGGAGAATCACCGGTTGCGATGCGGTGGTATAAAGGAGTGAGATAGATCAGCTAGTTGAGTGGTGTTACAATAATAATGCCGACAAGGCCAAAGAACTGATTATGGACTTCAGGAAGGGAAAATAGGTGAAACACACCCAAGTCTTATTGAATGAACAGTGGGGACTGCTTCATTTTCCTGGACATTAATGTTTCAGAAGATTTATCCTGGGCTTAATGCATTGATGCAATCCTGAACATGGTACGTTGGCTGCTCTACTTAATTAGGCATTTCGGGAGATTTGGCATTTCATCAAAGACTCTTGCAAGTTTCAACAAATGAATGGTGGAGAACATTCCAGCAGGTTGTTTAAGAGTTTGGTATGGAAGCTTTAGTGCACAGGACCATAAGAGTCTGCAGAGGTTTATAGAATTAGTCAGCTCCATCACAACTCTTCCCATCACTGAGGACATCTCCAAGAGGGGGTTGCTTCAAGAAAGCATTGATTATTAAGGACCCTCACCAGATCTCCAACGCATTTTCAATCTGAGTCTCAGCCTGGAAAGGGTCCTGACTGTGTGGAAAACATTATGTATGGTCCCAGTACCCAAGGAGGGCTAATCAAAAGTCTTGAATGACTACTGTCCAGTGGCCCTGACCTCACACATCATGAAGACCCTAGAAAGGCTGGTCCTGGCTCACCTTTGACCCCTGGTCAGATCAGCCCTTGATCCCCTGCAGTTTGCCTATCAGGAGCACATTGGAGTCGACGATGCTGTCATCTATCTGCTGAACAGAGCCTACTCCCAATTGGATAAGCAGGCAGCACTGTGAGGATCATGTTTTTTGAATTCTCAAGTGGCTTCAATACCATAGAGCTCTCATTGCTGAGGGAAAAGTTCCATTGAGTGCAGGTTGGCACTTCCATTGTATCCTGGATAATGGACTACCTGGCTGACAGACCACAGTTTGTAAACAGCAGCTTCAGAGCTGTGTATCAGGCATGGCTATAAGCAGCACTGGGGCTCCACAGGGAACTGTGTTGGCTCCCTTCCTGTTCACCCAGTATACCTTGGACTTTAGAATCAACACTGAGTTATGTCATCTGCAGAAACTCTCTGATGACTCAGCACTAGTTGAGGGTACAAAGGGAGGATGGGAGGATGAATACAGGGTCCTGGTGGGTGGAGCATAGTCATAATGGCGCTAAATGGCAACTCCTTTGCTTGCATCTTTGGAAACAGCTTTATTTCTATCTTTGATATCTCTTTTTTTCCCTTTCAAGGTTCTTTTGAAGACCCTGACCTGGAGTTATACTCTGACGCTTTGTGGGAATGGGACCCGCTCTCAGGGCCTCATGACTGTCCGTTTTCTGATATCCCAAGGATGCGGCCTGCAAGACTAGCATGCCTTCAGGATGCTGGATTTTCATGGCTCTGGAGACAGACTGATTGAAGGCTGATGCCCCTGACTGAGGTGTTGTGGAGAACACTGAACATCGGGAGCAGCAGGCTAATACTGGCTGGGTGCCCAGAGACCTGAGCTTTCTGGGCACAGAGCTCGGAAAAAGTGATGTAACAGGCTTTTAACACCATAAATCAGTGAGTTGTTTGTTATGTCTCCCCTCTCCCTGAGAAACAGAGACACCTCTTTTTCCCTTATTTGAGAGAGAGAGAGAGAGAGAGCCTGTGGCATGTCACATTACCTGGTGAATGAGTACTCTTTGGGGTACTGCAAGTCTGTGTCTTTATCGATGCTTTGCTGCACGCTTGAGTGCTCAGTGGAGAGTGCTGATGTTTTTTGGCTGGAGGTGGGGGGGTCGTTGCTTTGCTGTTGCTTATGTGTGGGAGGGGGGAGCTGGGGGTGGTCTTTGGGGTTCTAACGTTTAACTGTCATTCATTATTTGGCACACTCTGTTTTTCATGGATGTTTGTAAAGAAAAAGAATTTGAGGATGTATATTGTACACATTTCTCTGACATTAAATGTACCTGTTGAACCTGTTAGTGGAGGACTTTGTCAAGTGGTGCAAGCTGAATCATCTGCAGCTCGACATCAGTCAGACAAAGGAGATGGTGATGGACTTTAGGAAGACAAAGCTTGCACTGCCCCTTGTCACTATCGATAGTGAGGTCGTGGATGTGATGAGGACCTACAAGTACCTGGGGGTGCACCTGGATGACAGACTTGAGTCCAGCGGCTGTGTACAAGAAGGGCCAGAGTCACCTCTACTTCCTGAGAAGACTGAGGTCCTTTGGAGTATGCAGGTCTCTCCTTCACATGTTCCACCAGTCTGTTGTTGCTGGTACAATCTTCTATATGGTGGTGTGTTGGAGCAATGGCATCAACACAGGTGATGCCAACAGGCTCAATAAATTGATTAGAAAGGCTAGCTCTGTTTAGGAGTCAAACTGGACACACTCGAGGCTGTGGTAGAACAAAGAACCCTATGGAAAATCCTGGCAATTCTGGACAATGTTTCTCACTCTCTGCGTGCCACCTTGCCTGAACAGAGGAGCACTTTTAATAATAGACTAAGACAACTGCGTTGCTCCAAAGAGCACTATATGAGGTCATTCTTACCCCCGGCCATTAGGCTCTATAGTGAGTCAACCTATAATCAGGGAGGTGATGACCCTCCTCCTGTTAGATTGCTTAAGGTAACTTTTTTTCTTTCTTACTTCTTTTCTAATATTTGTATATTATATATCTGTGCATTTGTAATGCTACTGTAACACGGTTATTTCCTTTGGCAGCAATATAGTATCTATCCATCTATCTATTTATCTATTAAGAACATGCCCTCTTCTCATTGCTACCGTCAGGGACGAGAGACAGGAGCTTAAAGGCTCATACTCAGTGTTTTAGGAATAGCATCTTCCCCTCCATCTGAATAGTCCGCGAACCCATAAACGCTATCTCACTATTCCTTTTTATTTGCACTATTTATTTATTTTTGTTATTTATAGATTTAATAGATTATTTATAAATTTTAATGTCTGTGCACTGTACTGCTGCCTCAAAACAACATATTTCACATCATATACAAGATTCAAGATCAACATACCGAGGGTGTGCTGGGGTCAGCCTGCAAGAGTCACCACACATTCTAGCACCAAGTGTTGCAATGAGCAAATGGTATGAACCCAAGTGCAGGACACAGGCACGGAGATTGAGTTAGGATGCTTATGCAGACGTGAACGTTGAACAGCAAACAGCAGGGATCTTAACACAGAGCCTTGACGCAGAGAGATGGAGTTTCATAGGTAAACCTTGAAACTGGAGCAAAACCCAGAACACACTGTCCTGAGCGGCCAGGAAACGTTAATTACCACACAGGCAAAACCAATGATTTGGCAACTAGTGGTTGTAATGCTGGGGTTCTTATGCTGCAGGTCCTGATTGAAACCGGGTGTGTCGTCATCAAAGAGAATTAGGAGCAAATGGGAAATTAACGGTTGGAGTCATGGCACAATCAAAGGAAATTAGAAGAAAATAGGGCATTAATGATCAGGACCATGACACCAACAAAGCATACCCACAATGCTTAGCAGAACAACACAGAACAACAAGTAACAAAACAACAACAGTAAAATAAGCCCTGCTCCTCCCGCTCACCCACACGCATACATAGAATCCTCCAACTCCAGGACAAGCCGTTTTCAGTCTTAATTCCGATTCTGATTGAGAAGGGGGATATTTGCTCATGTTCTGTCCCATTCACAACACCAGTGCAAATGAGACAGTCCATGTCCATGCAGCATGGCCTGTAAAACATTTGGGTATGGACTGGAAGGTGGGAAGAAACATTCACATCACAGAGGTGCTGGCCATTGGCTGTGGAGTCATACAGCATGGAAACAGCTAGTTCAGCCCACCCTGCCTACAGCACCCAGCAGGTAACCATCCACATTAATCCCACCTTCCACCACATAACATGTAGCCTCCTATGCATAGGTGGTTTAAGTAATCATCTAAATACTTCTTCAGTGCAGTCAGCAGCTCTGTTTCCACCATTACCTCAGGCAGTGCACTTCAGGTACTTACCACTCCCTCGGAGAAAAAAGGTCTCTTTGGATTCCTAAATCTCTTACCCATCACCTAAAATCTATGTCTTCTATTTTAATGTACCCTCAAGTGGGAGAAAATTTTCCTGCAGTCTATCTCATCTATACCCTTGATAAGTTTGTCATCCCACCCCCTTAACCTTCTCTGCTCCAGGGTGAACAGACCTGGTCTTTCCAGCTACTCCTCATTAATGAAATATTGATCCCAGGCAACGTGCTGGTGAATCTCCTCTGCACCTTTGCAGTGACATAACATTCTTTCTATTGTGTGGGGATTTAAACTGCATGCAGTACTTCAGGTGAGGTTGGACTAATGTTTTATAACATTGGAGCATAACCTTCCTAATCTTGTATTCATTGCCACCACTAATGAAGACCAGAATCCCAAATGCCTCCTTAACCATGTTACAGACCTGTACAGCCATCATGAAAGATCTTCCCATATACACCAAAATCCCACTGTTCCTCAATACTCCCTCGGATCCTACTATGGATCCTACCTCCCTTGGACTCTACCATGGTCCATGCACTTGCCTCATTAATGCTCCCAACATACTTCATCTCACATTTACATGGATTGTATTCCAGATGCCATTTCTCAGCCCACTTCACGACACATGGATATCACTTCGTAGCCTGATAACCTTCCTCAGTATCAAAAACTCCATCACCTGTGAACTTACTGAATATGCGCCCTACTTTCACATCCAAAATCATTCACACACATTACAAACAGCGAGGGTCCCTGCACCAAACCTTATGAAACACCATTTGCAACAGGCGTCCAAGAGGCCCTAGCACCACCCTCAGTCTCCTATTGCCAGGCCCATTTTGGATCCAATTTATCCTGGATATCCATGAGACATACTTTATGGAAATTTCCCATGTGGGACTGGGAAAGTATAATTATCTTGCATTGACGTTAAATGGAATTACCATTGCCAAGTTTCCCGTCGTCCATATCCTGTGGGTTACAAGTATCCTGAAACTCAACTGGAACAGCTACATATGGCTACAATAGCATGCCATTATGGTTCCTGCCTTAGCTGCTGAGAGCCTGGGATCTTCCAGTAACCACATAGCACAAGTCAAGAGTGTGATGGCGACAACAATTAAGAAGTTCAATATTATCAAGGGTAGTGTCCACAGTACGTATACAAAATAACTGCAGTTACTCACCCAGGCTCTCCAGCAGCACCTCCCAAACTCAGACCTTTGTCAGCAATAAAGACAAGAGCAGTTAGACCATAAGAACATAAGACAGAGGAGCAGAAGTCGGCCATTCGGCCCATCGAGTCTGCTCCACCATTTTATCATGAGCTGATCCATCCTCCCATTTAGTCCCACTCCCCCGCCTTCTCACCATAACCTTTGATGCCCTGGCTACTCAGATACCTATCAATCTCTGCCTTAAATACACCCAATGACTTGATCTCCATTGCCGCCCGTGGCAACAAATTCCACATGTTAACACATGAAACACCACTGCCTGTATTATCATCATCCTGACGTGGGAATATATTTAAATTCCTTTCTTGTTGCTGGGTCCACATACAAGAACTTCCGTCCTACAGCACTCCGGAAGTTACTTTACGAGATGGGGGTGTAGTAATTCAAGGTGATGGCTCAGCATGGCATTCTCAAGGGTGCACTGGAAGAGGCAATAATTGATGGGCGAGCAGGTGATGCCCAGATCCTAAAGACTGAATAAATAAAACCGTACAATCTATTGTATAGAGAAGAAAATCAATTTGATACACAAAATCTGTTGAACAGCACAGGAAACAGAAGCTACAGTGGGAGAGACACACGGGAATACAGATGTTTGAATCTGGAGCAACTAAAAACCTGCAGGAGGAACTCAGTGGGTCAAGCAGCATCTATGGAGGGAGAGGAAATGTTGAGGCTTTGCATCAAAACTCTGCATCAACCAGCACAATTTCTTCCATTAAATGCAGTGATCTATGTGTAAGTTATGTGCACTAATTCAGTCCTAGATCACTGGCAGCAGTATGGTCACCATGTATGATTGATAGGATATCACCAAATTACTTCTATTCTGCCTGGCATTCCCTGACACTTGAAGGAATGCATTTAACCATTTGACTGTTAATTTGAAGCCAATTAAATAAAACAATATTATAATTAATCTTTTCATACATTTATGTATGACACAAAATGGGACACTGTGTTCCTTTTTTAAGAGAAGAATTTACAATACCAAGGACAAATTGACACATTTAATGATTTGTAAAGTGTAGTGTTGACTGTTAATTTGACACCAATTAAACAAAAGCAATTATATTACTACATACTTTTTTTTAGTAAAGCTAGATTGGAATTTTCAACTTGATTCTATATGCATATTATTATGAGTGGTAAAGAGAAAAGGAAATCGAGTTACTTCCCTTCAGTATTTATATTCCCATTGAATTAATAATTGAAGTTAATCTGTTTTACTGCTTAATCAGCCTGATCAGTCATGATCACAAGATTTAATTTTAATTCTATTCTGGTAGAAAATATATTTGCCCTCTGGAGGAAAAAATTATGAGCAATGGTTCTTTATCAAATTGCATTTCATGCTGGCCACGTTTCATCAACAATGACTCATGGAAGTAGGTCAAAATCAGTCACTTGAGAATTTTCTTCAACAGCAGTTTTCTTCAACAAGAAGAGTTTAGATCATTTCAAAATTTGTTTTCTTTCTATATGTGCACAATAGTTGAAGAAAATTATTTGTCCCAGTTTAATTTTTGAAGTAACAAACCAAAGCAGATTGTAATACATAAAGAGTGGTTACTAAAATAAAAGTGTAGATTATTGAAAATTGTCTGTGTGTCAGGCAGCACCTATGGAAAGATGAAGTGTTAACCCTTCCTATCCATAAGACTATAAGGCATAGCAGAATTAGATCATTAGGCCTCTCGAGTCTGCTCCGTCATTCAATCATGACTGATTTATTTTCTTTTTCAACTCCATTCTCCTGTCTTCTCCCTGTAACCTTTGATTCCTTTATTAATCAAAAACCTATCACCCTCCGCTTTAAATATGCCAAATGAATTGGCCCCCACTGCCACTTGTGGCAATGAATTCCTCAGAATCACCATCCTGGTCCAAAGAAACTCCTCTTCACCTCTGTCCTAAGGAGACATCAGTCACAACCACAGATTCGGCAGCGCAGCAGATATGGCAATTGTGCTCACGAATATTCATATGTCAGCTAATTATTATTTCATTGTGATGGTATTTAACTCCATTCTTTTTGTCGTAGTGCTTGATGAGACTTAAGCAAAGCACAGCAACGCTTCACTGCCTGCTTACATTTGGCCTTACCTGAGAAATTGGACTGTCGAGTCAATTGACTCTAAAGACCAGTGATATTTGTTTTATATTTAGTTATTTGTTTCAGCTGCAGTATTGGCTTCATTTTCAATTTGAGAATTTTAGTTAATGGCCCTGTTTGGCCAAGCTTTTATTGTTTTCTTTTTTGTCTAACTCTGTTTGCATTAAAGTCTGTGAACTATCGACCCGCTTCAGTGTCACTCGCTCCACACTTGGGCCATATCCGAACATAGTGACAGCAAGTCTCGACCGACAAAGATGGACCCAGCAGAGAGAGAGCAGCTGACCTTGGCCCTGAGGTTTATTGGTCAGGTAGGGGACAAGCTACAGGCAATTGAATCTGTTCTGAGTGAAGATACAGAAGCAATGAGGCAGATAATCTCACGCCGACAAGTCCCGTCTCATCTGGAGGAACAGGTATCATCCCTAGCCACAATGGTTGAACAGCTCACTGCAGGCAATCGGACTCAGTTGTCTGTGGTTTCCGCTCTCATGGCTCCTGTCCACGAGCTTACTGTGGACAGCCAGCATCAGCTGACAGTTGTTAACATCTCCTTGCCAACACAATTCAGCAACCTCTGGCCATCTCAGTCCCACTCCCAACATCTCGCTGGTCCTCCATTTCTGCTGCTTTGGCAATCTCTGCTACTAAGGCTCCCGCTCCCTCACCTGGACCAGAATGGACTCCTGCCTCCAGACCCCCACAGAATTCCACGTCCAAACAGGAACCAAGTGTTCCATGTCCAGGCATATATTGCAGATATTCTGGTGATCCCAATGGCTGCTGGAATTTTATTACCCAATGCGACCTGACATTCCATGCCCTGCCTGGTCGTTTTGGTGATGATGCACAAAAACTACCATCTCATAGATGGACCTCCACTCAGCCTGTTCAACGCTTTACGGGAGAAAAGATACCCTGCAGCCCAGACGTTCTAACATTTCGTGACAGGGTTAAGGAGGGTTTTTGGCCTTCCAGAACGGGTTCAGGAGACTGCCCAGCGACTCTTGGACCTGTGCCAAGGCAGAGGAATGGTGAAAGCCTATGCAGTCAAATTCCGCACGCTTGCAGTAGAGTGGGTTGGAATGAGATGGATTGAATGCAGGGGTCCAGCATGAGATTGCTGTCCGAGAGTTAAAGTGACATTTTACCACTGTCCCACTGCTGCAACACCCAGACCCATCACCACCATTCATTGTTAAGGTTGGGTCACTCCTCCCATCCAGCTGGACATTCAGGAATTCAACAGACCCAGGAGTTTGTAAGGAGACAACTTTGGTGGCCATCTATGTCCCAGGATATCCACGACTTGGTATCTATCTGTCCCACCTGCACTCAGAACAAGACATGATGCCAGTGTCCTGCGGGTTTGCTATGTCAACTACCTGTGGCCCACTGCCTCTAGCCCCACCTCTCAGTAGATTTCATCACTGGTCTGTCCCTGTCTAAAGGAAACACCAACATTTTGGTCATTGTGGATCGATTTTCCAAGGCTGCCCACTTCGTTGCCCTCCCCAAGCTTCCATTAGCTCATGAGACTGCCACACACTTGGTTCAACATGTGTTCAGACTCCACGGCTTCCCTCAGACAGAGTGTCCAAACAGGAACCGATGGCCAGACTGAGGACTGAGAGAGTGAACCAGGAGTTGGAGACAATGCTGCACTGCCTTGCCTCTTCCAACCCCATGTCCTGGAGTTCTCAATTGGTTTGGGCAGAGATCATCCATAATAACCTCCAGTCATCCCCCATGGGTACATCTCCCTTTGAATGCCAGAATGGATTCCAACCCCCATCAGGAGATCGTTGTAGGAGTTCCTGTTGCTGAACAGCTGATCCAGCACTACAAGCGCACCTGGAAGCGAGCCAGGGCTTCTCTGCTGTGCGCCTAGAAACAACATGCCTGGCAAGCTGATCAGCTGCGCCAACAGGTAAGGCCATTCAGGCCCGGAGAGGAGGTCTGGTTGGCATCAAGGGATCTTCCTCTGAAAGTCAAGAGTTGCAAATTGGCACCATGCTACGTGGGAACGTTTGTAGTGGAAAAAGCTGTCGACAAGGTCTCATATAGATTGCATCTACCAGCATAACTGAAGATCCACCCAGTATTCCATGTTTCCCAGCTCTAGCTAGTTACTACATCTCCCCTGGCCCCAGTCACCCCAGCTCCCCCTCCTCCTGCTTGGTAGATGGTTCCCTGGTCTATACAATGCAGCGCCTCCTGGCATCTTGCTGCGAATGTGGTAAGGTCCAGTACCTAGAGAACTGAGAAGGGGTATGGTCCAGAAGAAAATACTTGGATCCCGGCGAAGGACATCTTGGGCAAGTCACTGATCTGGGACTTCCAGTGGACACAAGTCTGTGGTGCCTCAGGGGCTGTGCCTAGCGCCGTGTCACAGCCACAGATACGGCAGTGCAGCAGATACGGAAATTATGCTCATGAATATGCGTGTGTCAGCTAATGATTATTTCATTGTGATGATACTTAACTCATCTCTTTTTTTGTCGTAGTGCTTGATGAGACTTGAGCAAAGCATAGCAATGTTTTGTTGCCTGCTTGCATTTGGCCTTGCCTGAGAAATTAGACTGTCGAGTCAATTGACCCTGAAGACTAGCGGTATTCGTTTTATACTTAGTTATTCCTTTCAGCCGCAGTGTTGGCTTTGTTTTCCATTTGAGAGTTTTAGCTAACGGCCCTGTTTGGCCGAGCGTTTATTGTTTTCTTTTCCCTCTAACTCTGTTCGCATTAAAGTCTGTGAACTATTGACCCACTTCAGTGTTTCTTGCTCTGCATTATTCTGAGGCTGTGCCCTCTGGTCCTGGATTCTCCCACTATTGGAAACATTCTCTCCATGTCCTGTCTATCTAGGCCTTTCAATGTTCTATAGGTTTCAATGAGACCACCCTTCGGTTAATGACTGTTCATCAGTGCTGAATTCCTTTCTCCCCAAAACAGACATGAATTATAAGCACTATTGTATAGAGAGAAACATTTTCTAATATTCCCATTGAATATCTTGGCTCTTCCTCGTTCTTTATCCTCCATTTTTCTCTTCGCTTTTTCTCCTTTCATCACCAACTCAACTCCTCAGATTTGCCCTTTAATCTTCACTCCCCATCACTTCACCTCGCTTTTACTCCTCCCTCTTTCACTTCTTCTTCCTGCACCCTTTCCTTCAGCTTCTCTGCTATTCTCTTAATCATCTGTGATTTCTCTTGATTCCTTTGGCGAAGCAAGAGAAGGTAGAAGGATTGAATTACCAATAGCAAAGCTGGTCTTGCTGCTTTAAGCAACATGGTGTAAAATGACTAATGCTAACAGTTTCACTGCTATTATAAATGGAAAATTTGCAACATAAACTTGCCTGTTCTTTTCATGGATACCGAGTGATCTATTTAGAACTTCCAGGTTCTGTTGCTGCTCAATTGTGTCCCCATTGTGCAGGCTGTATAAGACTGTATGGGCTTTTTTCAACAGTTCTAATATTATAAACGCCATCGTATGTTTCATCAGCTGTGGTTGTCATAAAGCAAAATTAAAATATGTTGTTATTGTTACCATATAGAAGCTAGTTTCAAAGCAATTTGGAATCTACATTCCAGAACAACTTGTCTTTGAAGGAAGATACCAAAAACTGTCAGAAATGTTGTGTGGGTGTTTAATTTCCAATAGCAGCTCAACTGAGGCTGATTTTAAGTGAAGACTTTTTGGAAAATTTCATTTTTGGCATAATTTTTGTGTTCTAATAAAAGCTAATTACAAGGATTATTGATGCTAATGAAACACTGTGTTGAGGTAAATTTGACCATAATCTTTAAGTGAAGTGAAACAGTTTCTCCCTGGTCATTTCACCAAAAAAGCTGTCCTTGAAACATGGTGTTCTGTAAACCACATAAAGTTCCAATTATTCATTTTTCTTTCCGCAGTAAAGTGAATTATGACATTAAGATACTGTGAAATCATATTAGAAACCAAGGAGGAAATTTTCTTCTAACACTGGCTCCTCCCCTTTGACAACAAATAAAATAAGTTTTCAGGAAATACCATAATTAAAACAACCCCAGTCCATTCTATACCTGACCCTGACTGTCTTGCAAGTGCGGAGCTATCTATAATTGCAATATGAGAAGAGTTTTTATTCCTGATCATTTGGCAGAGGTTTCAAATTTCGTAGTTGAATGTTTGACTCTCCCAGTCCTCAGAAAGTCTAGCAGCTTAAGTAGCTGAATGCAGCAGGTAGCATGGCTGATGGGTCAGGAAGGGCAGCAGAGCTTTCTTTACAGGCCTATCTACCATCTTTACCCAGTCTGACCCATCTATGATTCAAGATTGCAAACAATAGCATCAGGTCACTCACCAAAAAAATGTGGTTTATTACATCATCTTCTATCTCCTGTGCAAGGTTCAAAGGTTCAAAGGTCCAACTTAATGTCAGAGAAATGTATACAATATACATCCTGAAATTCTTTTTCTTCACAAACATCTACAAAAACAGAGGAGTGCCCAAAGTATGAACAACAGATAAATGTAAGAACCCAAAGTCCTCCCCAGCTTCCCTCCCTCCCATGCGTAAGCGGCAGTAAGCAATGATCCCCTTTCCCCCCACCAGCAAAAAAAAAGCATCAGCACTCACCACCAAGCACTCAGGCGTGAGCAAAGCAAGAGCAAAGACACAGACTTGCAGTTACCCCAAAGACTTCGTGTTTCATCTGGTATTCGACATGCTACAGGCTCTCTCTCTCTCCCTAATAAGGGAGAAGGAGGTGTTCCCGTTTTTCCCAATGAGTGGGGAGACATAACAAACAACTCGCTGGTCTATGATGTTAAAAGCCTGTTACGTCGCTTTTTCCGAGCTCCGTTCCCAAAGATCTCAAAGATCTCAGGTCTTTGGGTAAACAACAGTAGATTTTCTGACTCCCCCGATGACACACGGGTCTCCTGCCGTAACACCGACCCTCAATCCGCTCGTCTCCAGAGTCCTAAGATCTTAGGCTTCTAAATCCGAGCTGGACCCTCAAGCCAAACCCTTGGCGTGCCAAACAATGGCCAGTCCTGAAACCCTGAGAACGGGTCCCATTCCCGCAAAGAACCGAAGTCAGAGTGTAACTCCAGGTCAGGCTCTTCAAAGAACCCAAAAGGGAAAAATAGAGATGGAAATAGAGCTGTTTCCGAAGATGCAAGCAAAGGAGTTGCCGTTTAGCGCCATCTTAACTTTGCTCCGTCTCTAAGCTCATGTATCAATGTTCTTCCAAGCTGAATAACACTTGGAAGTAACACCTACAGTACCTGATTAGGTTCAGATCTTAGTATATCAGCAAACCCTGCATCTGCATCTTCCTGATAGATTTTTTTTTAATTAGTCCTACTCTTTTCTCTTCTTAATTCTGCAATATTTATCTTGTCTTTATTCTGCCACAGGCATCATTCAGATTGATGGTGCTGATTCTGCAACCTCTCTGATCTCTGGTTTGGCACTTTTTTTACAACCAAGCCATTGGTTCAATGAAATGAAAAAGTCACGTTACTGCTGCACAATTAGAGGAGATCATTTGCATTAGCTTGGGGACAAGCAAGGATCAAACATCATTCATTAGTTGGGGTAATTGTTTGCTTCATTTCAAAATTGTAATGTACTTTGTCATGTGACACTCAAATTTAAATACATCTTAAATGGCTGTTCACTCTGTGACATTCTTGCTGGTCATAGAAATTACTTCTAATATTCTAATAGTGTCAACAGACTTGAAAGTATCATGCAGAAGGAATAGATTAATTTAAATACGAATATGATGGTTAGGCTTTAAAACTCTACAATAAATCACAGCTGCTGTTTCCTCAGTGGCCCAACTGATTAACCAGTCATCCAAAGTTTATAACCTGCAGAATATTACTGTAACCATCGGCTGTAATACTAACTCGAGAGATTCTTGCAGAATAGAATTGTTTGCAGCACATTTAGACCAAATAACCACCAGTATTAATCCCAGGAGGTCCTGGAAAAAGGATCTATCAATATCTCATTTAGAAGCAACAGCCTGCAGCATATTTACAGTGGAAACTGATATGAAGATTATTCATCAGAATTTACTACATCATTAAACAGGAATGCATAAGCAATGTGGGAAACTATTAAACCAAATAACTGAAATAGACTAATAGGACTGCACTGTGAAATTGAGGAAGACTCAAGCTGTAACAACCTGAAAGTTTTGCCACAAAATGCTGAGAGCTGGAACATAAATAAGGAAATATAACCTTGAGAAGACAATCGGATAACATTTAGAAACTAAGTTCAGATATTGAGTCACTATCATTTATGTCCTTGACACGTCCCAAGCCAGTTCAAGTCTTTCTTTTGAACTCTAATCATTTCGGTATGTGCTGCAAGTTCTCTGCCTTCAGCCATTTATTTAACCAAAGAAACAACTCAATAAATGGAAAGAAACATTACTTGCTGAGGGATCTTCACTCAGTGATCACTTTATTAGGTACACCTGCACATCTGCTCTTAAATGCAACTATCTAATCAGCTAATCATGTGGCAGCAACAGTGCATAAAAGCATGCAGGCATGGACAAGAAACTCAGTTGTTGTTTCGAGCAAATATCAGAAGGGGGGCAACACACACAAAATGCTGAAGGGAGTCAGCAGACCAGGCAGCATCAATGGAAAAGAGTACAGTTGACGTTTCGGGCCAAAAACCTTCAGCAGACCCCTGCGCCCACATCTCAGTGAGTTCCACACCCACCATGACGCTGGGCTTTTCTACGGCCGCCTCCATCTCTGAGCCTACTTCTTTAGCTAGGACTCTCCACCCCATACCAAGATCCCTTCTCCTGTCTTCGACCCTTCTATTCTTCCTGGACACCCTGCCCTGGTCTTCTGCCTTCTCTAGACCTTTTCAGGAAAGGGACATCAATTGTCTTGACTTCTCCTCTCTCTAATTCCAACCTCACCTCTTTTGAATGCTCTGCTCTCCACTCCCTCTGCACCTCACCATTAAACCCACAGATAAAGGGGGTGCTGTAGTAGTTGCGTGGACTGACCTCTACCTTGCTGAGGCCCAGTGACAACTCTCAGACACCTCCTCGTAATTACCTTCAAACAGGACCCCTCTAAGGAGCACCAGCCATTGTCTCCCACACCTTCACTCACCTTATTAGCTCTGGGAATCTCCCATCCACTGCCACCAACCTCACATTTCCCGCAGCCTGCACCTCCTGTTTCTACCTCCTATCCAAGATCCACAAACTCGCTTATCCAGGTAGACCCATTGTCTCAGCTTGTTCCTGCCCTACTAAACTCATATCTGCATAATTTGCCTCTGTTATATCCCCCCTCCCCCCTGTTCAGTCCCTTCCTAACTTCATCTGTGACACTACACATGCTCTGGATCTTTTAAATGATTTCAAGTTCCCTGCTGCCTTCATCTTATTTTCACTATGGATGTCCATTCCCTATACACCGCCATCTCCCACCAGGAAGGCTTCAAAACTCTCTGCTTCTTTCTGGACACCAGATCCAACCAGTTCCCCTCCACCACCACTCTCCTCCATCTAGCGGAACTTGTCCTCAGCCTTAATAAGTTCTCTTTTGACTCCTCCCACTTTCTTCAAACCAAAGGTATAGCCATGGGCACTCGCATGGGTCCCGGCTATGCCTGCCTTTTTGTCGGCTAAATGGAACAGCCTATGTTCCAAGCCAACACAGGTGGCTGTCCCCCACTTTTCCTGCGCTACGTTGACCACTGCATTGGTGCTGCTTCCTATACTCACGCGGAGCGTGTCGACTTCATCAACTTTGCCTCCTACTTTCACCCTGCCCTCAAATTTTACTTGGTCCATTTCCAATGCCTATCTCCCCTTTCTTGATCTCACTATCTCTATCTCTGGAGATGCTGATCTACTGATGTCTATCATAAACCCATAGGCTCTCACGGCTACCTTGACTGGACCTCTTCCCACCCTGTTACTTGTAAAAGTGCCATCCCCTTTCTCAATTCCTCCGTCACTTATCAGCTTGTGTTTTTCTCTCCCCTCCCCCCCCCTTTTAAAA
Source organism: Mobula hypostoma (assembly GCF_963921235.1). NCBI lineage: Eukaryota > Metazoa > Chordata > Chondrichthyes > Myliobatiformes > Myliobatidae > Mobula > Mobula hypostoma. The sequence continues at coordinate 64,381,075 of NC_086102.1, read as the reverse complement.
TCTACTCCTCATCTTTTTTTCTCCAGTCCTGCTGAAGGGTCTTGGCCCGAAATGTCGACTGTACTTTTTTTCCATAGCTGCTACCTGGCCTGCTGAGTTCTGACAACATTTTGTGTGTGTTGTTTGGATTTCCAGCATCTGCAGATTTTCTCTTGTTTGTTAATAAGAGAGTTCAGAGGAGAATGGCCAGAGTAGTTCAAGCTAACATAAAGGTGATGTTAACTGAAATAACCATGTGTTATAATAGTGGTGTGCAGAAGAACATCTCTGATTGCTGAAGCTTGGAGTGGATGAGCGACAGTAACAGGACACCATGAACATACACAGGAGGTACCTAATAAAGTGGTTACTTACTGTATACTGGCCATGATGAGGAGACAGCCAATGATATGGTGATGGATTGGGCTGGATGGCTAATCAGGCTGTAAGTTGTGGGGGGGGGGCATTGTGTAAGTGAGCCAATGTCAGAGTCGGGAGTTCAGACTTTGCTTCAAAGAGGCTTTGGTGAGGAGAGATAAAGGCTATAGGTAGATTTATTTTCATTTAACTTTTCTTTCTTTCTTATTGCACCTTTAGAGAAGTGGGGAGGCCAGGGACGATAATGGAATGCTCCTCTTTCAGGATGTAGGAAGGCAGTGCCCGATGACTACACCTGCAGGAAGTGCAGCCAGCTGCAGCTTCTTTCAGATCATGTTAAGGAGCTGCAGCTAGAAATGAACGAACTCCACGTCACTCAGGAGGCTGAGGGGTTGATCGACAGGAGATGAAGGGACGTAGTTACACCCAAGGTCCTGGACACAGGTGACTGTCGGGAGGGGGAAAGTGTAGAGTACCCCGCAACTATCCCCTCAACAACAGGTATACCACATTAGATACAACTGAGGAACAGGATGACCTAGCAGAGGGAAGCCACAGCAGGCAGGTCTCTGGCACTGAGTCTTGCTCTGTGGCTCAGAATGGAGGAGGGAGAAGGAGATGAGCTATAATGATAGGTGATTCATTGGTTAAAGAGCAGACAGGAGGTTCTGCAAATGGGATTCCGAGATGGTATGTTGCCATGCTTCCAGGGTCAGGGACATCTCAGATGGAGTGCACAGCATTCTCGATTGGGAGGCTGAGCAGTCACAAGTCTTGGTCCATGTTGGTACCAATGACATGGGTAGGAAGGGTGATGAGGCCCTGCAAAGTGAGTTCGGGGAGTTAGGTGCCAAATTAAAGGACAGGACCTCCAGGGTAGTGATCTCATGGTTGATACTCATGCCACATGCTAGAGAGACAAGGGATAGGAAGTTTATTATGTGGCTAAGGAGATGGTAAGGGAGGGAGGACGTTTGTATCTTTGGGCTCTCTTCCACAGAAGGTAGGACCTGTACAAGTGGGTTGATTTGCACCTGAACTGAAGGCAGACTAATATTTTTGCAGAAAGGTTTGCTAGTACTGCACTGGTGGGGGTGTGTATTTAATATTTGAATAATATTTGAGCAATCTTGTATGTACTATTTGATTAAGCATTCTTGTTCATTTAAATAATTCATTATGGGTTATATGTAAAAAATACATCAATTGCATACATCATCACACTACCACGTGATACGGAAAAGACTGGTAAAGACAAATGTAGGTCCCCTGCAGACAGAAACAGGTGAATTGATTATGGGGAGCAAGGACATGGCAGACCAATTGAATAATTACTTTGGTTCTGTCTTCACAAAGGAGGACATAAATAATCTTCCAGAAATAGTAAGGGACAGAGGGTCCGGTGAGATGGAGGAACTGAGCGAAATACATGCTAGTAGGGAAGTGGTGTTAGGTAAATTGAAGGGATTGAAGGCAGATAAATCCCCAGGGCCAGATGGTCTGCATCCTAGAGTGCTTAAGGAAGTAGCCCAAGAAATAGTGGATGCATTAGTGATAATTTTTCAAAACTCGTTAGATTCTGGACTAGTTCCTGAGGATTGGAGGGTGGCTAATGTAACCCCGCTTTTTAAAAAAGGAGGGAGAGAGAAACCGGGGAATTATAGACCGGTTAGCCTAACGTCAGTGGTGGGGAAACTGCTGGAGTCAGTTATCAAGGATGTGATAACAGCACATTTGGAAAGCGGTGAAATGATCGGACAAAGTCAGCATGGATTTGTGAAAGGAAAATCATGTCTGACGAATCTCATAGAATTTTTTGAGGATGTAACTAGTAGAGTGGATAGGGGAGAACCAGTGGATGTGGTATATTTGGATTTTCAAAAGGCTTTTGACAAGGTCCCACACAGGAGATTAGTGTGCAAACTTAAAGCACACGGTATTGGGGGTAAGGTATTGGTGTGGGTGGAGAATTGGTTAGCAGACAGGAAGCAAAGGGTGGGAATAAACGGGACCTTTTCAGAATGGCAGGCAGTCACTAGTGGGGTACCGCAAGGCTCAGTGCTAGGACCCCAGTTGTTTACAATATATATTAATGACTTGGATGAGGGAATTAAATGCAGCATCTCCAAGTTTGCGGATGACACAAAGCTGGGTGGCAGTGTTAGCAGTGAGGAGGATGCTAAGAGGATGCAGGGTGACTTGGATAGGTTGGGTGAGTGGGCAAATTCATGGCAGATGCAATTTAATGTGGATAAATGTGAAGTTATCCACTTTGGTGGCAAAAATAGGAAAACAGATTATTATCTGAATGGTGGCTGATTAGGAAAAGGGGAGGTGCAACGAGACCTGGGTGTCGTTATACACCAGTCATTGAAAGTGGGCATGCAGGTACAGCAGGCGGTGAAAAAGGTGAATGGTATGCTGACATTTATAGCGAGAGGATTCGAGTACAGGAGCAGGGAGGTACTACTGCAGTTGTACAAGGCCTTGGTGAGACCACACCTGGAGTACTGTGTGCAGTTTTGGTCCCCTAATCTGAGGAAAGACATCTTTGCCATAGAGGGAGTACAAAGAAGGTTCACCAGATTGATTCCTGGGATGGCAGGACTTTCATATGAAGAAAGACTGGATGAACTGGGCTTGTACTCGTTGGAATTTAGGAGATTGAGGGGGGATCTGATTGAAACGTATAAGATCCTAAAGGGATTGGACAGGCTAGATGCAGGAAGATTGTTCCCGATGTTGGGGAAGTCCAGAACGAGGGGCCACAGTTTGAGGATAGAGGGGAAGCCTTTTAGGACCGAGATTAGGAAAAACTTCTTCACACAGAGAGTGGTGAATCTGTGGACTTCTCTGCCACAGGAAACAGTTGAGGCCAGTTCATTGGCTATATTTAAGAGGGAGTTAGATATGGCCCTTGTGGCTACGGGGGTCAGGGGGTATGGAGGGAAGGCTGGGGCGGGGTTCTGAGTTGGATGATCAGCCATGATCATAATAAATGGCGGTGCAGGCTCGAAGGGCCGAATGGCCTACTCCTGCACCTATTTTCTATGTTTCTATGTTTCTATGTATGCACTTAGCTTAAAGTCAAAGACCAACTTACACCCATATTTTGGACTTCCTGCATCTTCCTTTGAATTAGTTTAAGGGTTTGAAGTCAGAAAACATAACAAGGTCGGGGGGGTGGCATTATTAGTCAGGGAAAATGTCATGGCAGTGCTCAGATGGGTCAGACTGGAGAGCAACACACATAAAAGTTGCTGGTGAACGCATCAGGCCAGGCAGCATCTATGAGCTCATCTATTGAGTCTATATGGGTAGAAATGAGGAATAAGAGGGGGACAATCATGTTATTGAGTTTATATTATAGACTACTAAACAGTCTGTGGAATTTAGAGGAGCCAACTTGTAGAGATCATAGACTGTTTCGAGAAATATAAGGTTGTGATAATCAGTGATTTTAACTTTCTATGTGTTGACTGGGACTCCCATGCTGTATAAGAATTTTAGTTTCTTCAGGAAAGTTTCCTTTATCAGTATATTGAGGTCCTAACTAGAGAGAATGTGATACTAGATCTCCTGTTAGGGAATGAGACAGGGCAGGTGACAGACGTCTGTGTAGCAGAACACTTTCTATCTAGTGATTTAATGCTATTAGTTTCAAGGCAATTATGAAAAAGGATAGGTCTGGTCTGTGGGTGAGATTCCCAATTGGAGAAAGGCCAATGTTGATGGTATCAGAAAGGATCTAGCAAGTGTGGTTTGGGACAGGTTGGTTTTGGGAAGGGTGTACTTGGAAAGTGGGAGGCCTTCAAAAGTGAAATTTTGAGAGTGCAGAATTTGTATGTTCCTATCAGAATAAAAGGCAAGGATTAGAGGTTTAGGGAAACTTTGTTTTTGAGAGGCATTGAGACCCAGGTTAAGTTAAAAAGTGGTGCATAGCAGCTATCGGCTGGAAGGAGCAAATGAGGCACTTGTGGTGTAGAAGAAATGCAAAAGAGCACTCAAGAAGAAAATCAGGAAAAAAAGAAGGCACGAGGTGAAGAAGAATCTCAAGGGCTTCTACAGATATATTAGGACTTAAAGGATAGTAACGGACAAAATTGGTTTTCTGGAAGATTAGAGAGGCCATGTATGCATGCAGCTGAAAGAGATGGGGGAAGGTCTTAAATGGATTTTTTAAAATCTGTGTTTAATCAGGAAATGAACAGTTTATAGAAGTAAGGCAAAGCAGCAGTGAGGTCATGGACCATATACAATAGTGGTCACCAACTTTTTTAAGCCCAAGATCCCCTACTTCAGCCTTACTGAAAGGCAAGATCGACATACTAAATCATTTAGAGAAAAAACAGCTCAGATTGTACTTCCAACTTGAGGCTTTTTATTTGGGCTAATTGTATTTTAGTTACATAAAATGCTTTTGTCAAACCTTCAAATTAATTCAACCAAGAAAACACTGTAACTAGCATATCAAACAGGCCATCCAATAACGCCTTGAATAAGTGGTGCTGAGGCACTCTTAAAGCAGGGTGAGGTGCTGGAGGATTGGAGAATAGCTAATGTTGTTCTGTTGTTGAAGTAAGAATAAACCAGGAAATTATAGTCCAGTGAGCCTAACATCAGTAGTGAGAAAGTTATTGGATGGTATTCCAGTGGACTAGATATATAAGAATTTGGATAGACAGGAACAGATTAGAAATAGTCAAGATGGCTTTGTTCGTGGTAGGTCATGTCTGACCGATTTTATAGAGTTTTTTGAGGAAGTTACCAAGAAAATTGGTGAAGGCAAGACAGTGAATGTTGTCTACATGGACCTTAGCAAGGCATTTGACAAGGTCCCACATGGGAGGTTGGTCAAGAAGGTTCAGTTGCTCTGCATTGAATATGAGGCAGTAAATTGGATTAGTCGTTGATTTGAGGAAGAAGTCAGAGAGTGGTAGTGGATGGTGTCCTCTCTGACTGGACACCTGTGATTAGCGCTGTGGCACAGGGACTGGCGCTGGGGCCATTGTTGATTGTCATCTATATCAATGACCTGGATGATAATGTGGTAAACTGGATCAGCAGATTTGCAGATAGCACCAAAACTGAGGGTATAGTGGACAGTTAAGAAGACTGTCAAACTTGCAGTCAAATCTGAACCAACTGGAAAAATAGGCTGAGAAATGGCCAATGGAATTTAATGCAGATGTGTGTGAGGTGTTGCCCCTTGGGAGGACAAACTAGGGTAGGATTTAAACAGTGGTTGGTAGTGCACTCACATGTGTGGTAGAAAAGAAGGATCTGGAAATACAGATCCATAATTTCTTGAAAGTGCTCTCCCAGATAGATGGGACATAAAGAAAGCTTTTGGCACATTGACCTTCATAAATCAAATACAAGAGTTGGGGATGTTATGTTGAAGTTGTATAAGACATAGGTGAGGCCTAATTTAGAGTACTGTGTGCAGATTTTGTTACCAGGAAAGATGTAAGTAAGATTGAAAGAGTTGTAGAAAAGATTTACAAGGACGTTGCTAGGACTTGAGGACCTGAGTTATAGGGAAAGGTTGAATAACTTAGGACTTCATATTCCCTAGAGTGTAGGAGAATGAGGGGAGATTTGATAGAGGTATACAACAATTATGAGGGGTATCAATAGGTTAAATGCAAGCAGACTTTTTCCACTGAGGTTGGGTGAGACTGGAATTAGAGATCATGGGTTAAGGGGGAAAGGTGAAATCTTTGAAGGTAACACGAGGGGGATCTTCTTCACTCAAAGGGTGGTGAGATTGTCGGACAAGCTGCCAGTGGAGGTGATGGATGTGGATTCAATTTCAACATTTAAGAGAAATTTGGTTAGGTACATGGATGGGAGGGCTATGGAGGGCTATGGTCTGGGTGCAGGTTGATGGAACTAGGCAGATTAATGGTTCAGCATGGACTTGATGGGCTGAAGAGTCTGATTCTGTGTTCTAGTGTGCTATGACTCTAAGTATGCGGTCAGAACAGGCATTCAGGATGGGGTGGTCCAGAGGAAATGATAGCGAAAGCAGGTGACTGCAGTGACAAAGAACAGAGGAAATTCAAGAGCTGGGCACCTGGGTGACTGGGAGTGGAGCGTAAGTGGAAGGCATTGCTCATGAGCCATAGAGTAATACAACATGGTAACAGGACCTTCAACACTAACCAAGATATCAATCTAAGCTCCTCCCATTTGCTCACATTTGGCACAAATCCCTCTAAACGTTTCCTGTCCAGGTACCTGTCCCTGTCCTTTAAATATTGTTATGGTGTCAACTGCTTCCTCTGACAGTTCATTCCATATGTGCACCATCCGCAGGTCCTTGTTGCAATTATCATAAGGTGACAAGGAGATGTGAGTGATTAATGGCAAAGGAGGGGTATTAAACAAAAGGAGGAGATTCAGTGAAGAAATAGTTTGAGTGACATACACAAAATACTGGAGGAACTCAGCAGGCCAGGCAGCATCTACAGAAAAGAGCACAGACGACAATTCATTATGAAACCCTTCAGCAGATCTGGAAAAAAAGGATGAAGGGTAGAGTTGAAAGGTGGGAGGAGGGGAGGGAGAAAGACTAGGTAAAACTGGGAGGGGGAGGGGTGAAGAATAGAGATGAGAAATTGAGTGGAAAAAAGGGATACAGGGCTGGAGAAGGGGGAGTCTGGTAGGAGAGAAGAAAAGGCTATGGAAGGAAGAAGGGTGGAGGAGCACCAGAGGGAGGTGATGGGTAGGCATGGAGATGAAGTGAGAGAGGGAAAAGGGGATGTGGAAAGATGAAGGAGGGGGAGGCATTACCAGAAGTTCAAGAAATCGATGTTCATGCAATCAGGTTGGAGTTCTTCCCAGATGGAATAATCATGCCATCAGTTCCAGATGAGGCAACACTTCACTTGTGAGTCTGTTGGGATCAGATATTGTACTTGGTGCTCCTGGTGTGGCCTCCTGTATATTGGCGAGACCTGACATAGATTGGGAGACCGTTTCGCCGAACACCTACGCTCCATCCGCCAGGCAAAGCAGGAGCTCCCAGTGGCCATCCATTTTAATTCCTCTTCTCATTCCCATTCCAATATGTCTATCCATGGCCTCCTCCACTGTCACAATGAGGTCACTCTCAGGCTGAAGGAACAACACCTTATATTCCGTCTGGGTAGCATCCAACCTGATGGTATGAACATTGATTTCTCGAACTTCCAGTAATGGCCTCCACCCTGTTCACTATTTCCCATCCCCTTTTACCTCTCTCACCTTATCTCCTTGCCTGCCCTTTGCCTCCTTCTGGTGCCCTTTTCTTTCTTCCATGGCCTCTGTCCTCTGTCCTCTGTCCTCTCAGGCCAGCACAACATTATGGACCCAAGGGCCTATATTGTGCTGTGATGTTTGATGTAAAACTGTTCTCTGAAGTTCCAGCGTTTGACTCAATAAATAACAAGTAATCTATGACTAATTTTACGCTGTTTATGTAACAGATGGCATTAGAAAACTAGTTAACAACTTTGGGTAAAAATTATTATGAGGAACAATAAAAATGTTTCTGTGAATACACCATTCAAATTGCACCCAGCCAAGCAGAAACCATTGCCAATCAAGATTTGTTTCTTTGAGGTATTCTTTGTCAGAAATTAACTACATTTTTCAAAATTCCCATCACCTCTGACAGCCATAGAATGAATTAAAACTAATGTGAGCTTTACATTTTGAATCTGATCTAAATCCTGTAGAGGGCAGCATTCCCCTTTCAAACATGGCTCAGTTATAAATTTAGTCAATTTTTTTCAGGGTGTTTTATAAGTTATTTTGCCCCCTTTTGTTTAATGTACTTCAAACCATTCAGTAGTGATGAAGACAGCAGTGAGCTTCACTCAACACTCTGGAAATGCTATTGTCAATGCAGAAAGCTGGCAAAGAAACTAGATGTAGCAACAAGTTTCTGCTCTAATGATATTCCCACGTCCTTTTTGGTACTAGCTCACTTGCTAGCAAAGGTACAGAGCTCGAATTAGGGATAAGAGAAAGGATATACTGTTAAAAGGCACAACTTTGTGTATGCAAAATGGATGTAACATAATATGTTATATGTTAGCCAGGAATATTATCCTGAGAGTCTACCAGGATTACTCATGTTCATGCTAAATTACTCCCCTTGTGGACAGATTATCGCACTGAAACTGTGTGTCAGGTGATTGTTGTCCACTTTGTGGCCACTTTATTTGGTACACTTGTTCATTAATACAAGTATCTAATCAGCCAATCATGTGGCAGTAACTCCATGAATAAAAGCATGCAGATATACTGTCAAAAGGTTCACTTGTTGTTCGGACTAGGCATCAGAATAAAGAAGAAATGTGACATTGACCATGTTGTGATTGTTGTTACCAGACGGGCTGGTTTGAGTATCTCAGAAACTTCTGATTTCCTGGGATTTTCAGACACAACAGTCTCTAGATTTTATGGGGAATGGTGTGATAAAGAAAAAAAAACTTCCAGTGATTGGCAGTTCTATGACGAAAAAACTTCGTTAATGCGAGAGGACGGAGGAGAATGGCCAGACTGGTTGAAGCTAACAGGAAGGAGACATTAAGTCAAGTAACTATGCATTACAACAGTGGTGTAAATAGCAACTCTGAACACACAACATGCTTTAATGTGGATGGGCTACACTAGCAGAAGATCACATACATACACTCAGTGGCCACTTTATTAGGTACAGGAGGTACCTGCTAAAGAGGCCACAGCCCTCCAAGTAGCCCTTTAGTTTCCCTTCAAGTAATGTACTTTTGAACTATCTGAATGAACTAGCAATTTCATGATCTTCTGAAGGACTCGGAGGACCCAACTCTCAAGCATGCAGGTACAACACCTTTAAGCAGGTGAAGGTACGTCACCATGGACAAAAGAGACGGAAGAGGGGAGGACTCCAAGTCACATTGAAATACTGGGGAATGAAACATGATCTACCCAACACCTTGTTTACAATGTACAGTGGTTGGAGATCAAGATTCAGGACCTCAGGGCAAGATTGCTGTGTAGGATAGTAATAAGGAATTGCTGCATTCTGTGTTTCATGGAGACATGGCTCACTCCGGGCATGCAGAATACATTGGTAAGACCTGAGGCTTCTCTATACACTGGATGGACCATTCTACTGATTCGGAGAAGGCAAATTGGTGAGGGTCTGTGCTTCATGATATACTCTTTTGTGGTAATTGGATGCAGTGGTCTTGTCACACTCCTGTTCTCCTGACCTGGAACATCTAATGATTAAGTACCGACCATTTTACTTACTAAGAGAATTCCCCTCCGTGATTCTGACCACGTTTACATATCACCAAAGGCTGATCTTAAGTTGGCATTCAAGATGCTGGGTGCTGTCAGTAGCAAACAAGAAACAGCCTACCCCAACACCTTTCAAATCATTGTCGTAGACTTCAGTCAGATTTGTTTGAATAAATCTCTGCCTAATTATCATCAACATCTCATCTGCAGCACCAGGGGTTCCAATATACTCAACCCTCTGCTATACTATGATTAGGAATGCCCACCGTCCCATGCCAAGATGTCATCTTGGAAAATCTGATCACTTGACTGTCCTCCTTCTACCTGCAGATAGGTAGTAGCCAAAGAGCAAGGATCCATGGATAAGGACAACAAAGATGTGGTCACGAAAAGCAGAGGAATGGTTACTGGATTGCTCACAGGATCCGAAAAACTCCACCAAAGTTATCACAGATTTAATAAAAACAGTCATAGATGAGTATGCCCCCACAAAATCATTCAGCCTTCGCCAACCAGAAGCCCTGGATGAACAATAAGTTTCACAATCTGTTGAGGGTTAAATCAGTGGCATTCAGGTCTGGCAATCAAATTAAGTACAAGAGGACCAGAAAAATCTCTGGAAAGTTACCCCATGGGTGAAGTGGCAATTCCAGACTAAACTTGAATCAATGATGGATGCTTGACAGCTGTGGTAGGGCTTGAATGCTGTCACCTTCTATAAAGTGAAACCAAGCGACATAGATGACAACAAGGCTTCACTCCTGGATGAGCTCAATGCCTTTATGCTCACGTTAATTGTCACAACATGGAGGCACCTTCATGAACTCCCACAGCACCCTGTGACCCTGTAATTTCAATCTCTGAGGCTGACGTGAGAGCATCCTTTAGGAGGGTGAATCCACAGAAAGCATCTGTCCCAGACAGGATTTATGGCTGAGTACAAAAGACCTGTGCTGATCAACTGGAGTGTTCGCTGATATCTTTAACCTTTCCCTTCAGCAGTCTGATGTGCCCACCTGCTTGAAGCAGGCTTTAATTATACTGCTGCTTATGAGGAACATGGTAACATGCCTCAATGCTATCGTCCAGGAGCACTTACATCTACTGTGATGAAGCGTTTTGAGAGATTGGTAATGTAATATATCAACTCCTGCCTGAGAAGCAGCTTGGATCTGCTCCAGTTTGCCTTCCAGCACAACATCTCAGCAACACATGTCATTTCTTCAGCTCTTCTCTCGACGCTGGAACATCTGGATGCAAAGATGTGTATATCTGGATGCTCTCCATTGACTACATCCCCTCAACACTGATCAATAAGCTTCAAGACCTTAGTCTCCACACCACCTTGTACAACTGGATCCTCAATTTTCTCACTTGGAGACCCCAGTCCATTTGGATTGACAACAGCATCTCCTCCATGATCTCCATTAGTGCTCTATAGGCCATGTGCTTAACCCCCTGGCAATGTTCCCTTTAATTAGCTGCATGGACCAGTATTGCTCTGAGCAGGAAATTTTTACACGGCCTGAAAGCTGTGTAGAATTTTATGTTAACATGAAATAAAAGAAAACTTCAGCTGCATGACAACAAAGGCTATGTGCATGGGAGTATTTCAGATACTGTGTAGACATGCACTCATGCAGCTTAGAGGGAACGGTGCCCCTGTGTTCTACTTGCTTTATATTTATGACTGTGAGGCTAAGCACAGCTCCTGTATCATATATACATTTGCTGACAACACCAATGTTGTTGGGAGAATCAAAGGTGGTGATCAATCAGCAAATAGGACTGAGATTGAAAACCTGGCTGACTGGTGCCACAAAAACAACCTCTCCCTCAATGTCCGCAAGACCACAGAGCTGGTTATTGATTTCAGGAGAAGGAAACCAGAGGTCCATACACCAGTCCTCATCAGGGAATCATTGGTGGAGAGGGTCAGCAACTGTAAATTCCCCAGTGTTACCACTTCAGAGGTTTGTCCTGAGTCCAGTATATAAGTGATATTATAAAGAAAGCACAGTATTACTGCCTTTACTGTCTTAGAAGTTTGCGAAGGTTTAGCATGGGATCTAAAACTTTGACGAACTTCTATAGATGTTGGTGGAGTGTATATTGTCTGGTTGCATCATGAACTGGTATGGAAACATCAATGCCCTTCAATGGAAAAGCCCACCAAAAGTAGCGGAATGGCCCAATCCACTGTCCCATCACTGACCACATCTACATGGAACGCTGTTGCAGGAAAGCAGCATCCATCATCAAGGACCTCCACCATCCAGGCCATGCTCTCTTCTCACTGCTGCCATCAGGAAGAAGGTACAAGAGCCTCAGACCTTACACTACAAGGTTCAGGAACAGCTATTACCCCTCAACTATCAGCCTCTTACACCAGAGGTGAAAAATTTATTCAACTTCACTTGCCCCATCACTGAACTGTTCCCACGGCTTATGGACTCACTTTCAAGGACTCTTCATCTCATGTTCTTGATATTTATTGCTTATTTATTCATTATTATTTCTTTTATTTCTTTCTTTTTGTATTTACACAGTTTGATGTCTTTTGCAGATTATTTGCTTGGTTGGATGCGGTCTTTCATCGATTCTATTGCGTTTCTTGTATTTACTGTGATTGCCCACAAGGAAGTTAATCTCAGAGTAGTATATGGTGACATATGTATATTCTGATAATAAATTTACATTGAACTTTGAATTTATAAATTGATATCTGTAATTCTACTGTGCCCCTGGTATTTTCATTACTTTTGTTTCAATATTCTTTTAACCGAATTAACGAATAGAGATTATTTTGGTTTTGAAATTGCAAGCTTTATACATCCATATTGAGTTCCACGTCTTTGAGATTACCGGCACTGGTAAGTGGCTGTGCAAAGAGAAATACTTGGATTATGCAGCAATCTTACTACTGTTATGCAAAAGAAAATCAGAAAGACTCTCAGAGAAAGTTGGGGTAGTGCTTAAAGGTATGGTATACTGACCACGTTTGTTTCTAACAACGGTAAATAACTGAGGAGATGAATAATCTAAGCTGTAAAACCTTAATTTTGCACATGGTAAACCAGAGCACCCATGTGGTCACAGGGAAAACATACAAACGTCTTATAGACAGTGGCAGGAATTGAACCCTGGTCATTGGTGCTGTAAAAGCTTTTTGCTGACCACTATGCTACTATGCTGCCCCATCTGATTTTCCCCCTCTATTGCCATTACCATTATTTTTATAAGAAAGTGTAAAATAATTGTCAATGAAAAACAATGTTCTTATAAAATGTAGTGTCTATGGTCCAGAATCTGGTGAAACAATATCTTTTTTCCACCACTAATCAATGAATGATTTACATTCCTGAGGACAATGTTGCTAAACATGGCATAACTTATGGTGCAAAATCTGGAACATTATACTTTGTAAAAACGATTATCAAAGACTTTCAAATTTTTGAGGGGAGGATCAGCTAAAGCAATTTTGTTAGTAATGATTTAATAGAGCCTAAAGCAACAGATTGCAAGGGAATAAGAATTGCATTGAGTACAATATCTGAAATCCTCTCTGTAACATGAAAGCATTAAAAGTAGTAGTCTGTCTGCTCCAATATAATGACACACTGATATGATTCCTTCATAATGATTATTAAGGTAATCATTATTACTTTTTGATTGTAAACATTATAAAAATAATTAACTCAAGAGAAGAACTGAAATATCTTATATTTTTATGTTTCTTATATTTCTGCTAGTGTCCATCTAAAACAATAACAGTGACATGAACAATTATTTGAAATCAATGGTTCAATGGATCCATTTAATATCGGAGAACGTATACAGTAATTCTTGAAATACTTGTTCTTCGCAGGTCATGCACATTTTTGGAAAATGTCACATTATTGTAGGACAAATGACAATCTCCTGAAGTTGAGAATCCCACCTCATGACCAACTCCCTCTACTTTGTAATGACCAGTGTGCGCAAAAATCTTGTGTTGTGCAATTCTTTGCCCAGTGACATCAATATGTGCACACTGAATAATCTCTTCAATAAAAGTGGTATAAATAAGCCAGTTCCAAAATCTGCAGGCAAATCATCACAAACTCCTTGTTGCCAACTCTATCCACATCAGAAACCGGAAAAGGAAATGTGCTTGTGTATGATCGTGAAATATACTTAACATGCCAACAAGGCAGAGGGTGAGAACCTTTGTGCGCAGTTTAAATTCCTTTGTGCACCAGTGGTGAAAGATGTGCGCACCTTAGAGGGACCCTTGCTCATGATTATTGTGATTAGAAAATGACACTGAATCAAAGGGAACAAATTGGAGTTGGGGGTGCCCAGCTACTTTGCCGCATTAGATACCTGCTTTGGAAAATTAACCCGACTTGCCACTTCAGATACAAACACTGAAGTTCACCGGCTTGAATCTATCAAGCACAACAAAATAGGAATAAATAAAACAGCTGAGGAGAACAGGAATGTAAAGGATGGGTAATGTTATACATTATGCTGTTAACGTATACATATTTTATTTTGGGTTGATTGCTCACCATTTAATTTGAATTTTGCAGGTCTGAATTTATTTGCAAGCCTTTCACCTACTTCCAGAAAAGTTAACAATTCAGTCAGTAACTGCGTTTCAGAACACAGATTTTTGAAGAAAGTTTACTGGCCTGAAATTTTTAACCAATCTTCCCATTCTAGGTAGGAAAATGATCATTTGTGATATCCCTGCATCCTATACTTTTGGCAACTGGATGGGAAGAGCTTAGCTTGGTTATACTAAGCATTCAGATTCCAGCTAGCCTCTTGATTGTTTTTAAATAACTCTGAAAATCAAAGGCATTTAAAAACTATTAAAATTTAAGCAAAATATATATTCTAATAAGGTTTGTTTTATTAGCACACATCTAAAGGTCAAATATGTTGTCAAAGTTTAAAACAATACTAGCAGAGCCTTGGGAAGAATTGCAGTCCAACAGTGCAGAGGGCAATCATACAGGGTTAATACATGTCCTGACCAGTGAAACAACTAACAGCAGAGGAACGTTGACACCACTTAACTCTGATTAAAGAACAGCATGTTAGAAGAAACATTCCCTGCAAAGTACACTCCATCATGATCAGTCAAACACAAAAGCAATTCAGCGTGAAGTTTTAGGTGGAATTAGGTACACGTCAGCTCTGGTAGAGTTTGCTGGCCATTACTTCCTACAAGGTGAAACCTAACATCATAAATAGCTGTGCTGCTTCACTCCCAGATGAGTTCAATGCCTTTTAATGTATACTTTGCAAGTGAGAATAAAACTATACCTGTGAAAATCCCTGCAGCATCTAGTGACCATGTGACCTCTGTCTCATCAGGCGGACATCAGAGCATCTTTCAAGAGGGTGAATCTTTGCAAGGCATCAGGTCCCAATGGTGCACCTCGAAGATACTGAAAATCTGTGCCAACCGACCTTCTGGAGTGTTCAAGGACATCTTCGATCTCTCACTGCTGCTGTCGGAGAATCCCATCTCAGATGGTGATGAGGAGGCATACAGGAGTGAGGCAGATCATCTAGTTGAGTGGGATCACAACAACAACCTTGCACTGAACAGCAGTAAGGCCAAGGAACTGATTGTGGGCTTCAGGAAGGGGAAGTCGAGGGAACACACTAGTTCCCATCGAGGGGTCAGAAGAGGAAAGGGTCAGCAGTTTCAAGTTCCTGGGTGTCAACATCTCTGAAGATCTGTCCTGGGCCCAACATATTGATACAATTATGAAGAAGGCTCACCAGTGTCTATATCTCATTAGAAGACAAGCAATTTTCTACAGATTTACTGCGGAGAACATTATAACTGGTTGCATCACTGTAGGGTATGGAGGGGCCACTGAATAAGATTGGAAGAATCTGCAGAGGGTTGTAAGCTCAGCCAGCTCCACGATGGAAACTAGCCTCCTCATCATTGAGGGCATCTTTAAAAAGCAATGTCTCATAAAGATGGCATCCATCATTAGGACCCCCTCCAACCAGGAGATGGTCTCTTGATGACAAAGATCATACTCCGGATCAGGTGCCCGACTCCAATGGTGGGTGGCTTGCAGATAATACAATAATTAACCAGAGTTAACAATAAAAAACCCAGCTGTTAACTTAGCTAAACTCAAATTCTGCTTTCATTTCTGGCTGCACATTCAGCTTTGATTCATTTTCATTAAAGTCAGGTCTAAGTACAGCTTAATAACATAATAGTGCACTTTTTTTCTCACTGAAATAATACACAATTTTTAATTCATTGATAACAATACTCTAACTTATTCATCAGTGTCACAAGATTAAGTGAAAATATTTGCAATTCAGACCATCATTTCTTTTGTATACTGTACATATACTGTATGTAGCAAAGGGAGCAGTGGAGAGAATAGATTGCTGCTCTTTTCAGTATCTTAGTTTGATTGCAAAACAAGATCAAAGTTCCTTCTCTACAGTTGTCATGGGAAATTACATTTGACAGTGTTGACCTCCCTTTTTAGTGAGGTTGTGAAGCCAGGATCAAGGACCAAACTGACAATTTCACTCAAACACCATAATCGTGTTGGGAAACAAAAGAGAAATCACATTGATATGGTAAGGATGCCTGTGTTAACACCTGCTCCTCAGTGGAAAGCCAAAGGAAAAATCTTATACTAAACCATGATCAGAGTGGAAATGTCTTCCATCTCCCTCTAAAAAAAATCCTAATGTTAATCACCACCCAACAAGAATTTTTTATGAAAGGACAGGGGAAAAATCCAGGAAAAAAATCCAACATTCAAAAAAACTATTTAAACTAAGTCCCCAGGGTCACTCTGATAGAGGGTGACAGCATAAAACAGATGATTTTTTGATTAATTGGCCATTTTACATCTTTCCCAGTTTGACGTGAGCGGAAATGAAAGTTAGGAGAAATACAGGCAGTTGATCTGATATTTTTCATTTTGCATTGTCACACCAAGTCAATAAAAAACCCACTGCATTATCTCAGAGAATGTCAGTTCTTTGTAATTTATAAACTACTTTTGCAAACTGCTGTAGAAGCACACATATATGACAGAGTGAGGCTAGTACATGTCCAAAAGGCACTGGATTTTTCAGCTGTTAGGACGACATTTTCAATAGATCTACAACCTCAGAAAAATGCTTCATATCTCAAAGTGCCAGATGTAAACCACAGATGGCTTTGGTGGGTGGCTTTGATGAATTCATGCAGATATATGTTTGTCATCGCATCTGGTATCTTTGAGATGAAGCACAAAAGTGTACATTTACAATATCCATAGTAAGACATCACTGCAGTTGACCATATGAATCTACCAGGCTCTGTTTCAGAAACCTGACATTATAATTATTCCACAATATTGATTTACATAGTATGCAGGGTTAAGATAAATACAAGTGCCTCCTCTTGAGACTGATTAATTAACAATAAGCAAAAAGATAGCATTCAACAAAGATTGAATCTGCAGCAGAAATGTACTTCTAACCCTTAGTGTTCAGTTAAAGAAAGGCTCTTTTTTAAGTGCTAAGACTACTGAACAACAGACAATGGTGCACAAGATGTTAGTTCCACTGACTTTATCATGTGTGAAATGATAAGGTATGTGTGTTTGTATTGAATGACCACTGGCTGTGAGCAGAGCTTTCAACCATGATGTGACCAAGAACAGAAGAAAGCACTGCTATTTTTGAAGTCTACGCTCGACGTTTGCACTTCTTTAAACTCTTAATGCCTAAAGCAATATTCAAGGGTAAGAATAACTTTGGCACTAGTTCTACTTACAGACGTCACATGTATTTGCAAGATTGGTTGCTGGATTACTGCTGGCTGCACTTTTGATTAAATACACTTTTGAAGGGTTCCTCTGCATATTTAATGTTTCATGGTCTCCAAGATTTGACTGTGCCACCAGGATTTAAAATAGCAGAGTGTCAAAAATTTTCAGTTTCAAACTTCCAAATTTTTTAATAGGTCATGTCACAAATGACATTCATTTCCTTCTTGGAGTCATAGTCACAGAATCTCAGAGGATGGAAACAGATCCTGGGGCTCAGCTGGTCCAATGCTGATTAAGATGCCAATCCAAGCCAGTCCCATCGGCCAGTGCTTGGCCTATAACCTTCTAAACTGTTTCTATCCACGTATCTATCCTAGTGTTTTTAAAATGCTGTTATTGAACCTGTCTCAACCACATCCTGTGACAGATTCTTCAAAATACATACCACCCACTGCTTAAATAAGTTGTTCAAGTTCTAATAATTCTTACCCTTCTTGCCTTAAACCTGTACACCCTCTAGTTCTTGATTTGTAGCCCTGTGAAAAAGTCTGACTGTATTCACCATGTCAATGACACTCATGTTGGTACCAAAGACATAGGTAGAAAAAGGGAGGAGGTCCTGAAGAGAGAATTCAGGGAGTTGGGTAGGAAACTGAAAAGCAGGACTTCCAGGGTAGTAATTTCAGGATTGCTGCCTGTTCCACATGCTAATGAGCACAAGAATAGCATGTTCAGGCATATTAATGCGTGGCTGAGAGACTAGTGTAGGGGGCAGAGCTTTGGGTTCCTGGATCATTGAGGTTTCTTCTGGGGGAGGTATGACCTGTACAAAAAGGATGGGTTACACCTTAACCCAAAGGGATCCAATAGGCAGATTTAATAGAGCTGTTAGGAAAGGTTTAAACTAATTTGGCAAGCGGATGGGAATCGGGGTGTATAGGACTGAGGAAGGGGGAAACAGAAATAAATCAAAGATAGCGAGCAACAGAGATGAAAGAAAGGACAGGCAGGAGATTAGGCATAATCACAGCCAATAGGATGATTTACAGCGCAATAGAGGCATGGTGCAGTTAAAACAGAAAGCAACAAATACTGGACTGAAAGTATTATATTTGAATGCACACAGCAGTAGAAGTAAAATGGATGATCTTGAAATTCAGCTACAGATTGGCAAGTATGACGTTGTGGCCATCTCTGAAGCTTGGCTAAAGGATGGCTGCCATTGGGAGCTGAACGTCCAAGGATATACAGTGTATCAGAAAGATAAGTTAGTAGGCAGAGGGGGTGGTGTGGCCCTGTGTATAAGAAATAATATTTGATCATTAGAAAGGGATGACATAGGGTCAGAAGGTGTAGAGTTTCTATAGGTTGAGTTAAGAAATGGCAACGGTAAAATGGACCCTAATGGCAGTTGTATACAGCCCTCCAAACAGCAGCCAGGATGTGGATTACAAATTACGGTAGGAGATAGAAAAGGCATGTCAGAAGGGTAATGTCATGATAATCGCTGGGGATTTTAACATGAAAGTGGATTGGGAAAACCAGGCCAGTACTGGTCCTCAAGAGAGAGAATTTGCAGAATGTCGAAGGGATGGCTTTTTAGAACAGCTTGTTGTTGAGCCCACTAGAGGATCAGCTGTGCGGGACTGGGTGTTGTGCAATGATCCAAAGGTGATAAGAGATTAAGGTTAAGGAACCCTTGGAGAACAGTGATCACAGTATGATCGAGTTCACTTTGAAATTTGAGAAGGAAAAACTAAATCCCAATGTGTCAGTATCTCAGTGTGTGACGGGGTCTTGAATTACCCCTACAAACTGTGCTTTTGAAAAGAGAGAGAGAGAGAGATATTTAATATCAACATCTTGTTTTGAAAAGAGAGAGAGAGCCGGAGACTAACTTTTGGACTGTCACTTTAAGGCACGAGGAAGAACTGAGACTAACTTTTCTGCTGAGTTGGAGGGAGAGAGCACCAAGCAGCTTGTAAGTCGCTATGGTGACCGAGGGCGGCGTTACTTGATGTTATAGTTTCTCTGGAGTGAGTTTGTACTTCAAGGACATTTGCCTGCGAGTACACTCTTACACAGACAAAGGAAGGAGGAGTTATTTGGATGACAGCTGGTACTCAGTACGGTGAGAGAAATAAGGGTCAGATGATAGACCTCAGGCACATGTTTTTGGACACTGAATAAGCTTTGTTGGGCCCACAGAAAAAGTGGGTTTTTGAAGGATCGATCAGGCAGATTGATCAGTGGCTCTTGTAGTGAGAAAGGGGAGTGACCGGTGGGGAGTTGTCCATGTGTCCACCCTTGCCTGGGTTGATGATTCCACCACAGAAAAACGGCCCCCTTTGTTGTGGTCACAGTCGGTGACTTTTAAAGGATTTCGGAGGACAACGGGAAGATCGATGGCATCAGCTCATCTGAAGACTCAAATCTCTCCCTCTCCCTCTCTGCATCACTACTCAACTCAATACCACGAACTGAACTGAACTTCACTCATTGTCGTAAGACTATCTATTTACCCTTAGACTTGAAGAAGCTTGATTTTCATATATATTCCACACTTACTTATATATATATAATCATTGCTAACCTGCTTGATTTACCTGCATTTATAGTAATGTATTGCGTAGTTATTAATAAATATTATGAGTTAATAGCAATACTGGACTCCAAAGTGTTTTCTATTTCTGCTGGTTCTTTAACCCGTCACGGGGTATGTGACAAGTGGAAGGAAGGAAAGGACAGCAGAGCAGCAATGGCTGGAGTTTCTGTGAAAAATGAGGGACGTGCAAGACAAATATATTCCAAATAGGAAGAAATTTTCGAGTGGAAGAAGGACACTACCATGGCTGACAAGCAAATGCAGAGCCAAAGTAAAAGCAAAAGAGAGGGCATAAAAAGAAGCCAAAGCTAGTGGAAAGATAGAGGATTGGGAAGCTTTTAAAAACTTGCAGAAGGAAACTATGAAGTTCTTTAGGAAGAAAAATATGGATTATGAAAGGAAGCTGGTGACTAATATCAAAGAAGATACTAAAAGTTTTTTTAAATAGATAAAGGGTAAAAGAGAGATGAGGGTAGATATAGGACCAATAGAAAATGACATTAGAGATATCGTAATGAGAGACACAGAGATGGCAGAGGAATTGAATGGATATTTTCCATCAGTCTTCACAGTGGAAGACATCTGCAGTAAACTGAACATTCAAGAGTGTCAGGGAAGTGAAATATGTTCAGTGAAAATTATGATTAAGAAGGTCTCAGGAAGCTTAATGGTCTAAGGGTGGATAAATCTCCTGGACCCGATGGAATGCATCCTCAGGTTCTGAAGGAAGAGGCTGGAGAGAACGTGGAGGCATTAACAAAGCTCTTTCAAGAATTGATAGATTCTGGCATTGCACCCGATGACCGGAAAATTGCAAATGTTACTCCGCTATTTAAGAAGTGTGGGAGGCAGCAGAAAGGAAACTATAGACCAGTTAGCCTGGCGTCAGTGGTTGGGAAGTTGTTGGAATCGATTGATAGGGATGAGATTAAGAAATACCTGGAGGCACATGACAAGGTAGGTCAAAGCCAGCATGGTTTCCTAAAAGGAAAATCCTGCCTGACTAACCCACTGGAATTTTTTGAGGAAATTGCAAGCAGGGTAGACAAAGGAGATGCAGTAGACGTGGTGTATTTGGATTTTCAGAAGGCCTTTGACAAGGTGCTGCACACAAGGCTGCTTAGCAAGATAAGAGTCCATGGAATTACAGGGAAGTTACTAGCATGGGTGGAGCATTGGCTGTTCGGCAGAAAACAGAGAGTGGGAATAAAGAGATCCTATTCTGCCTGGCTACCAGTTACCGGTGGCGTTCCACAGAGGTCATTATTGGGACCGCTGCTTTTTATGATGCATGTCAATGATTTGGACTATGGGATTAATGGCTTTGTGGCTAAATTTGCCAATGATACAAAGATAGGTGGAGGAGTGAGTAGTATTGAGGAAACAGAGAGCCTGCAGAGAGACTTAGACAGATTAGGGGAATGGACAAAGAAACGGCAAATGAAATACAATATTGGAAAGTGTATGGTCTTGCACATTGGTGGAAGAAATAAACAGGCAGACTGTTACTTAGATGGGGAGAGAATTCAAAATGCAGAGATGCAAAGGGTATTGGGAGTCCTTGTGCAGGATATCCTAAAGGTTAACCTCCAGGTTGAGTCAGTGGTGAAGAAGGCAAATTCAATGTTGGCATTCATTTTCAGAGGTATAGAATATAAGAGCAGGAATGTGATGTTGAGGCTCTGTAAGGCACTTGTGAGACCACACTTGGAGTATTGTGTGCAGTTTTGGGCTCCTTACTTCAGAAAGGATATACTGACATCAGAGAGGGTTCAGAGAAGATTCAAGGGAATAATTCCAGGAATGAAAAGATTAGTGTATGAGAAACGTCTGGCAGCTCTTGGGCTGTAATCCCTGGAGTTCAGGAGAATGAGGGGGGATCTCATAGAAACATTCTGAATGTTAAAAGGCCTGAACAGATTGGGGATGGCAAAGTTAATTCCCATGGTAGGGGAGTCTAGGATAAGATGGCACGACTTCATGATTGAAGGACGTCCATTTAGGACAGAGATGCGGAGAAATTACTTTAGTCAGAGGGTGGTAAATCTGTGGAATTTATTGCCACGAGCAGCTGTGGAGGCCAAGTCAGTGGGTGCATTTAAAGCAGGAATAGATAGGTTCTTGATAAGCCAGGGCGTCAAAAGGTACGGGGAGAAGGCAGATGGGTGGGGATGACTGGAAGAATTGGATCAGCCCATGATTAAATGGCGGAACAGACACGATGGGCCAAATGGCTTACTTCTGCTCCTATATCTTATGGTCTTATGCTCTTAAATAAAGGAGACTAAACCAGGTATGTTATTACCTTGTACAGATACTCCAAATCTTTCCTCTGTTGATAAAAAAAATACCTCGTATAACAATTATCAGTGAGGCACAGAGAGATCTGTATTTGCCAACAAGTACCTTTAATGTTTAAACTAACAAATACATGAATTCATATATTAAATACCTTGTGTGCACACCTACTAAGTATGCCTGAATCTCCCGAATAGTCAATGAATAGCAAAGGTATTACCCGGACAAAAGAGTCTACGCTGGCCAGGCGTTCCTCGTTGTCCCGATTTATTCGCCACGTGTTTTATGCTTGTATCTGCGATGGTTATTCTTTGAAGTTACTGCAGCTGAACACATGAAGTATCCACTTCTATATATATTCCTTATCAATTCAAATATTGCAGTTCAGTGTCATTGGCCACAGGTCATGTGTTCGACCTTTAACACCTTGTTATTGGCTCTGCTCTAAGCCAGCATCCATTTATTTCCCTGTTCCCATCAAGTGACAATCAATAATTTATGGCTCTTTGTTCTCAATCAGCAGCAAGCTCGAATCACTCCTGGCCGGCACCAACCCCAACGTTCACAAACCTACATGTTATATATAACCAAAGAACATCTCACAAATAACTTCTTATTTGGAAATGATCTCCAGTCCAGCTGGTTACCTGAAGTATCATTGCGTCTTCTTTAAAACATTTATCAAGCCCAGCATGTCAACCTCACAAAATCGAGAATAGAGTGTCTTTAAAAAATGGCAGCCTCCATCCCCAAACTTGGGCAAGAACAAGGACAATTAGTCTGTCTGCTTCCACTGTCCTTGATTCGTTTGAATTCACTGATTTATAGAATGTAGTTCTTTCTGGCCAACACCTCCATCTACTTTACAATAAAGGGCCAATGGTCCATTTCATTTCTTTATTACTTGCTGTCTCCTGCATGTTAACTTGCTGTATTTCACCTCTAGGAATGATCAGATTTGACTGTACCGCTGTAATCAGTAACATCTTTCCAGTTAATCAATGTTCTACTTTCTGTTCTATCCACCAAACTGAAGAATTTCACATCTCTTGTATTATACTCTATTTGTCATTGTTTTGTCCATTCCCTTTTATTTTTTGCAGATTAAAAGTTCAAAGTAAATGTATTATCAAAGTACGTATTCAGTATATCATCAGTATATCATCTCAAGATTCATTTTCTTGCAGGCATTTACAGAAAAATAAAGAAATACTATAGAATTTATAAAAAAACTATGCATAACAAAGACTGACAAAAAGCCAATGTGCAAATTAGAACAAATCTTGCAAATAATAAATAAAGTAAATAAATATCACTGAGAAAATGAGTTGTAGAGTCCTTAACAGTGAGTCTATAGATTGTGGAATCAATTCAATGTTGAGGTGAGTGAAGTTCAGTTTTAGGGTAATATCTGTTCCTTCACCTGGTGGTGTGGGACTTAAAGGCTCCTGCACCTCCTGCCCAATGGTAGCAAGAGGAGAGCAATGCTTGGATCTTGGGAGTCCTTGATAATAGATGCTGCTTTCTTGTGGCAGTGCTGATTGTACGCTCAATGATGGGGAGGGCTTTTCCTGTGATGGACTGTGCTGTATCCACTACTGTTTGTACACTTCTCCTTTCTTGGTGATTCCATACCAGGCTACAATGCAACCAACCAGGCTGCCCTCCACTGCACATCTATGGAAGTGTGTCAAAATTTTTGATGACATCTTGAGTTTAGGCAAACTTCTAAGAAAGTAGAGGTGCTGTTGTGATGGTCCCAGAACAGATCCTCTGATATGGTAACACCAAGGAATTTAAAGTTACTGATCCTCTCCACCTCCGATCCATTAATGAGGACTGGTTCCGTGTCCTGCATCTTCTTCCTCCTCGAGTCAATGATCAGCTCTTTGGTTTTGCTGATGTCGAGTAGAGGTTATTATTGTCCCATTCAACTAGATTTTTAATCTTCCTCCTATATGCTGATTCATCTCCACCTTTGATTTAGCCAAAAACAGTGCTGTCAAACGCAAACTTAAATATGGCATTGGAGTTGTGCTTAGCCACGCAATCATAGGTCTAAAATGAATACAGCAGGGGGGCTAAGCCCAGATGCACAGTCTTGTGGTGCACCTGCGCTGATGGCGATTATGGAGATGTTGTTGCCAATCTATATAGATTGGGGTCTGCAAGTGAGGAAATCAAGGATCCAGCTGCAAAGGCAGGTATAAAGGCCTAGGTTCTGGAGCCTAGTGGTTAGTTTTGAGGGTACAGAAACTGATAATGTTGAATGCTGAACTGTAGTCAGTGAATAGCATCCTGATATACCCATCTTAGTTGTCCAGGTGTTCCAGAAATGAGTGCAGAATAAATGAAATAGCATCTGTTGTTCACCTGTTGTGACAGTAGGCAAATTGGAGCAGATCCAAGTCACTCCTCGGGCAGGAATTTAATTAATAGATACAGTGTGGAACAGGTGCTTCCAGCCCAATGAGCCGTACTACCCAGCAACCCACCTATTTAATTCGAGCCTGGTCACAGGACAATTTACAATGACCAAATAACCCACTGACCAGCATGCCTTTGGACCGGAGCACCTGGAGGAAACCCATATGGTCATCGGGGGAATGTGCAAACCTCTTCCAGATAGTGGTGGGAATTGCAGTCAGTTTTCTGGCTCTGTAATAGCGTTACGCTAACTGTGACTCTACTGCACTGCTGCCATGTTGGTATACTTCATGACCACCCTCCTAAAGCACTTCATCACAGTGGATGCAAGTGCTACTGGATGAAGGTCATTGAGGCAGGTCACACTGGGCACAGGTATGACTGAAGCCTGTTTGAGCAGGTGGGTACCTCCGACTGCCGAAATGAGAGGTTAAAGATGTCAGTAAACACTACAGCCAGTTGGTCAGTAGGTCTGCAGTACGCTGCCAGGTACAGTAACTAGGCTAGATGCTTTTTGTGGGTTCACCCTCCTGAAGGATGCTTTCACATTGGCCTCAGACTGAGGTCACAGGGTCATCGGGGGTGTTCATGAATGTACCTCCACGTTCTGTAGGTCAAAGCAAGCATAAAAGGTGCTGAGTTCTTGCCAAACCATTTAAGCTGCCTACTCCCATCAATCTGCATCATCACCCCCCCCATACCCCCACCATTCATGTACCTATCCAAACTTCTCTAAAATGTTGAAATCGAGCTGGCATGCACCACTTGTACTGGCAGCTTGTTCCACACTCTCATGATCCTTTGAGTGAAGTTTCCCCTCGTTCCCCTTAAACTTTTCACATTTCACCCTTAACACATGACCTCTAGCTGTAGTCCCACATAACCTCAGTGAAAAAAGCCTGTTAGTCTTTACCCTATCTATTCCACTCAGAATTTTGTATACATCTATCAAATCTCCCCTCAGTCTTCTAAGTTACAAGGAATAAAGCCCTAACCTGTTCAATCTTTCCTTATAAATCAGATCTTACAGTCCTGGCAACAGCCTTGTAAGTTTTCTCTGTACTCTTTCAACCTCATTTACATCTTTCCCTTACGTAGGTGACCAAAACTGCTCACAATACTCCAAATGAGGTCCAGATCCTGCTGGAAGCTCTGATAGTTTTCCTTGCTGTCCAATTCACTTCCAATCTTGGTGTCATCTGCAAATTTGCTGATCTAGTTACCACATTATCATCCAGATCATTGAAATAGATGACAAAACATCAAAGGATCCAACACTGATTCCAACAGTACTCCACTAGTCACAGGCCTCCTGTATGAGAGGCAGCTATCTACTGCCTCTCTCTGGCTTCTCCCACAAAGCCAATGTGCAATCCAACTTACTACCTCATCTTGAATGCCGAGAGACTGACCTTTCTTGAACAACCTCGCACACCGGACCTTGTCAAATGCCTTACTGAAGTACATGTAGACGGCATCTACTGTCTTGCCGTCATCCACTTTCCTGGTAACTTACTCAAAAAAAGGTTGGTTAGCCACGATGTACCATGCATGAAGCCTTGCTGACTATCCTTAATCAGTCCATGCCTATCAAAAGAATTATATATCCAGTCCCTTAGAATACCTTCCAATAACTTAACCACTACTGATGTCAGGCTCACTGGCATAAAATTTCCTTGTTTATTCACCTTGTCTGTTAGAGCAATTTCATGCCTTCTTTTAGTCCTTCACATTTCCTTCTTGAGTTCTCTTGCATTTCTTACACTCCATAAGCAGCTCATGCGTTCCTACCTACCTATACCTGCTATGCACCTCCTTTTTCTTCTTAACCATGGTCTCAATATCTCTTGAAAACCAAGATTCCCTACATTTGTTATCTTTACATTTTATTCTCTGTACAAGCTCTGTACTCTCAAAATTTCACTTTTGAAGGTCTTTCACTTAACAAGTACATTTTTGCCGGAAAATTGCCTGTCACAATCCACACTTGCCAGATCCTTTCTGATACCATCAAAATTGGCCTTTCTCCAGCTTATAATCTTAACCCGCATACCAGACCTAGCTTTTTCCATATTTATTTTGAAACCAATGGCATTATGATCACTAGATGAAAGTGTTCTACCACAAACTTCTATCACCTGCCCTGTTTCATTCCTCAATAGGAGTTCAAGTATCAGGTCCTTTCTCCTTGGGACTTGTGCAAATTGATTTTATATATATGTGGCCCCCTGGTAAGCCTCAGGCTCGCTCATCTCGCTTTCATCTAGGGAGAGAGCCTTCGGCGCCGCCAAACTGGGTAATCAAGTTTGTGTGGATGCTGTGTGATGTACCCCACCCTGCTGAATCACAGACAATACACCATATGCGATTAAATGAATACACTTTAGATCTTACTGGAACTATGTAATTAATAGAGATAAAATATAAAAGGAAAATAAAAGGCGTCAAACTTATCAAAGTTCAACCACTTTGTGCACAACAGTTGGAGCTCAATTAATGGAATCTTCTTTCCACCATTCGATCCCCTCCGACCCCCTCGACTTGCCACCTGGGACCAACCACAGTGGTCGACCAGACATGAGTCTGTCTTCATCTCCTCTCCTCGCTGAAGACCCTGGGCCTCGGACTCCCACTCGGGGTCCGTCCCGCCGCCCAGATTACAGCATCGCGTCTCCTCTTTCTGCCCCCATCGCGCCTTCTGCACCAAAGCCTACGAAACACAATAGCTTACAGATACACAAGAAAGAATAACATCTATTCCAATTGGTTCATTCATTCTCTTATCAATAATATAACTCAAACAAGCAGAGAGAGAGAGAGAGAACTCCTTACATCGCAGTTATTATTACAGAAAAGCCATTTTTATTATAACATAACAAAGAAGCTATTTTGTTAGCATTTGCAGTAACATAAAAAGAAGAAACCCCTTACATATATAAATAGTGGTGGTTCATTTAATAGTGTTTTGGAGGCAGTAAATCAGGGTACTGTTGGATAATTGTTATGTTAATAGATTAGAAAAGTAGAAGTCACGGCTATGAATCAAGTGAAGTGAAATATCTAATTTCCTGTCCACTCCCAGCATGGACACCTGTGGAGGTCACTTCTCTCCAGTCTTGTGCCAGTCTTAAATGTCTTCCAGGTCCACTTTAGCCACAATGCATTCCTATTGAAAGAGGTACAGGTTGCACATAAGCAGTGAGGGTTTAACTTGATGTAACTGCCATGCCTTAACATCCTCTCCTCACAAAAGTGATAAGCCAATTAAAAATGTTAGTGTGTTGGCAACATGTCAAAATTATTATGTGGATGAATTTGATATACTGCTTGCAGCCAGTCAAATCAAAAATGAAGATCCCTTTTTGCTGCTACTCAGTTTAATTGCAGTGCCTTTTGGGTAAGATGTTTAATTAATAGCCCGGCTGGTTTCTTGCACAAAGGTTTCTTGACATTATTTGAAGAAATCCAGCAGAGCCCTAATGATGTCCAATTAATAATCATTCCCAAGTCAGGACCACCAAAAGCTAATTATGTACTCATTTATCTTATTGATATTTAATGGAACCTAGATGGTTATGACTCACTGCAATGGTCACGTTGACAATTTATCCATTTCTATAGATGCTGCCTGACCTGCTGAGTTCCTCCAGTATTACCCAGGCGTATCACTGCAAGTTTGCCAGCAATTTGACCATGACATTTCATCCAAAGTCATTTGTGTGCTCCAATGTGTTCTGGGATATCATCAGTATGTGGAAAGTATTGCATTGTTAGAAATTAATTAATTTAAATTTTCATTTCTATGTTGCTTTTGTTTCATACCTCATTTGTTGTGGTCTGTGTTTTCTTTGCTGTGTACTTTTCAGTAGGTGATTGCTCCAAACTGTGGCAATAGGCAGCAAACCATCTTGAATTAAGAGGATGAATAAAATTAAGTAACAATAAAAGGATGAGGAGGGTGAATATAATTAAGCTGTTGGCCCTACAGTCACTCCAAACCTCTCTATCATCATCTAACTCCAGCATTCTTGTTTTAAGTGGACTGGCATCCTGAATTGGCATTATTAGAATGATAGAGCACTACAGCACAGAATCAGACCCTTTGGCCCATCTAGTCCATGCCAAATAGTTATTCTACCCAGTCTCATCGACACGCACCTGGACCTTTGTGCTCCATATCCTTCCCATCTATGTACTTATCCAAACTCATCTTAAATGTTGCAATCAAACCTGTATCCACCACTTCCACTGGCAGCTTGATCACACTCACGGCACCCTCTGGGTGAAGAAGTTCCCTCTCAGGTTTTCTTAAATATTTCTCCTTTGACCCTTAATCTATAACCTGTATTTCTAGTCTCACCCAGTCTCAGAGGAAAAGCCTGTAAGCATTCACTCTATCCATACCCTTCATAACTTTGTGTACCTCCATAAGATCTCCCCTCATTCTCCTATGCTCCAGTGAATAATGCCCTAACCTATTCAGACTTTCCCCATAACTCAGGTCCTCAAGTCCTGGCAACATCTTTGTAGATTTTCTCTGCACTGTTTCAGGCTTATTAATATCTTTCCTGTTGGTATGTAAGCAGAACTGCACTCTATACTCCAAATGTGGCCTCACCAATGACTTATATGACTTCAACATAACATCCCAGCTCCTGAACACAATATTTTGAGTTATGAAGGCCAATGTGCCCAAAGCTTTCTTTACGGCCCTATCTACCTGTGACATCACCTTCAAGGAATTATGGATCAGTATTCTTCACTGTCCACTACACCCCTAGTCATGATGTCATCCGCAAATTTGCTGATCCAGTTTACAACATTATCATCCATACCATTAATCTAGATGACAAACACCAAGGGACCCAGTGCCAATGCCTGTGGCACACCACTAGGCACAGGCTGCCAGTCAGAGAAGCAACCTTCTATTGCCACTCTCTGGCTTCTTCCTCCAATCCAATGTTGAATCCAATTTACTACTTTATTTTTAATGCCAAGTGTTGAAACTTCTTGACCAGTTTTCCATGTAAGACTTTGTCAAAGGTCTTGTTAAAGTCTATATAAACAATGTCCATGTCCTTGCCTTCATCAACTTTCCTTGTAAATTCCTTGAAAACTCCATAATCTTGTTTAGAAATAACTTACCATGCACAAAGCCATGTTGACTATTCCTGTCTATCCTTTGAATACCTTCAAATAATTTATCCACTACTGATACCAGGGTCACCTGCCTATGATTTCCTGGCTTATTCTTAGAGCCTTTCCTGAACGATGGAACAACATTAGTTATCCTCCAATCCTCCGGCACCTCAACCTCAACGTTTTAAGTGCTGCTGCCAGGGCTCCTGCAGTTTCTGCACAAGACTCCCACGGAGTCCAAGGAGACACTCGTCAGGTCCTGGGGATTTATCCACCCCAATTTGCCTCAGAACAGCAAGCATCTTCTTTTCTGGAAGCCAGATACAATCCAAGACCTCAACACTGTTTGACTCAGTTCTACAGACCCCGTGTCCATCTCCTGAGTAAATACAGATACAAAAATCCATTTAAAATCTCCCCATCTATACACTAGACACTAGACACTAGAATACTACAGCACAGTACAGGCCCTTCGGCCCTTGATGTTGTGCCGACCCATATATTCCTTAAAAAAAGTACTAAACCCACACTACCCCGTAACCCTCTACTTTTCTTTCATTCATGTGCCTGTCGAAGAGGCTCTTAAATACCCCTAATGTTTTAACCTCCACCACCATCCCTGGCAAGTCATTCCAGGCACCCACAACCCTCTGTGTAAAAAACTTACCCCTAATGTCTCCCCTGAACTTCCCTCCCTTAACTTTGTACATATGCCCTCTGGTGTTTGCTATTCATGCCCTGGGAAACAGGTACTGGCTATCCGCCCTATCTATGCCTCTCATAATCTTGTAGACCTCTATCAAGTCCCCCCTCATCCTTCTACGCTCCAAAGAGAAAAGTCCCAGCTCTGCTAACCTTGACTCATAAGACTTGTTTTCCAATCCAAGCAGCATCCTGGTAGATCTCCTCTGTACCCTC
Source organism: Mobula hypostoma (assembly GCF_963921235.1). NCBI lineage: Eukaryota > Metazoa > Chordata > Chondrichthyes > Myliobatiformes > Myliobatidae > Mobula > Mobula hypostoma. The sequence continues at coordinate 64,350,250 of NC_086102.1, read as the reverse complement.
TCCATAGCTTCCACATCCTTCCTATAATGAGGAGACCAGAACTGAACACAATACTCTAAGTGTGGTCTCACCAGAGAGTTGTAAGAGTTGCAACATGACCTCTCTACTCTTGAACTCAATCCCCCTATTAATGAAGCCTAGCATCCTATAGGACTTCTTAACTATCCTATCAACCTGTGCAGCGACCTTGAGGGATGTATGGATTTGAACCCCAAGCTCCCTCTGTTCATCCACACTCTTAAGTAACCGACCATTAACCCTGTACTCAGCCTTCTGGTTTGTCCTTCCAAAATGCATCACCTCACACTTATCCGGATTGAACTCCATCTGCCACTTTTTTGCCCAACTCTGCATCCTCTCTATATCCTCTTGTAACCTTTGACAACCTACAACTCTATCCACAACTCCTCTAATCTTCATGTCATCCGCAAACTTACTCACCCATCCTTCCGCCTCTTCATCCAGGTTATTTATAAAAATCACAAAGAGCAGGGGTCCCAGGACAGATCCTTGCGGCACTCCACTGGTCACCGACCTCCAAGCAGAATACTTTCCTTCCACTACTAGCCTCTGCTTTCTTCCTGTAAGCCAATTTTTTATCCAAACAGCCAAGGTTCCACTGATCCCATGCCTCATGACTTTCTGGATGAGTCTCTCATGGGGGACCTTGTCAAATGCCTTGCTAATATCCATGTAGACCACATCTACCACCCTACCCTCATCAATTTCTTTTGTTACTTCTTCAAAACACTCAATTAGGATGGTGAGGCATGACCTTCCCTTCACAAAGCCATGTTGACTATCCTTGAGAAGACCGTACTTCTCCAATTGCTCATAGATCCTATCCTTAAGAATCCTTTCCAATAGTTTGCAGACCACCGACGTAAGACTCACCGGTTTAGAGTTCCCAGGATTCTCCCTTTTAACTTTTTTAAACAAGGGAACTACATTTACCATTCTCCTATCCTCCGGCACCTCCCCTGCAGCCAAAGAGGATTCAAAGATCATAGCTACTGCTCCAGCGATCTCTTCTCTCACTTCCCACAGCAACCTGGGGTATATCACGTCTGGCCCTGGGGACTTAACAATCTTGATGTTTTTAAGAAGATCCAACACTACTTCTTCCTTAATCTCCACATTGTCCAGCACACAAGCCTGTTCTATTTCGACCTCACCCTGATCAAGATCCTTTTCACTTGTGACTACTGAAGCAAAGTATTCATTTAGGACCTCCCCAATGTCCTTCGTGTCCAGGCACATGTTGCCTTCTTTATCCTTTAGCGGCCCCACCTTCATTCTTGTCATCCTTCTGTTCTTCACATATGCGTAGAATGCCTTGGGGTTCTCCTTAGTCCTACATGCCAAGGCCTTCTCATGCCCCCTTTGAGCTCTCCTAAGTCCTTTCTTAAGCTCCTTCCTGGCTACCCTATATTGCTCATGAGACCCTCCTGCTTCCTGCTTCTTATATCTAACATATGCTTCCTTCTTCCTCTTGGCGAGTTGCCTCACGTGTTTCGTCAGCCACGGTTCCCTTTTCCTACCATTTTTTCCTTGTCTGAGTGGGACAAACCTATCCTGAACCCAGCACAAGTGGTCCCTTAACTTCCTCCACATTACTTCTGTGCTTTCACCCTTGAACATCTGTTTCCAATTTACTCTCGCTAGTTCCTGCCTCATCCCTTCATAGTTAACCCTTCCCCAGTTAAGCACTTTCCCATTTTGTCTGTTTTTATCCTTTTTCCATAGCTATGCTGAAGCTAAGGGAGTTGTGGTCACTCTCACCAAAATGCTTCCCCACCAAGAGGTCTGCCACCTGACCAGGTTCATTGCCCAGAACTAGATCCAGTATGGCCTCTCCTCTCGTCGGCCGGTCCACATACTGTGTCAGGAATCCTTCTTGAACAGACCTGACAAATTCAGCCCCATCTATCCCCTGCAGTCAGGAGGTGCCAGTCAATATGAGGGAGGTTGAAATCACCCATAACTACAACCCCGTATTTCCTGCACCATTCTAAAATCTTCCTGCTTATCTGCTCCTCAGTGCAGATAAGCAGGGCTCTGTTCCTAAGAACACCTTGTAACTGCAACAGTTTACAAGTCAGAAATGCAGATTTCTTTTGGCTCTATGTATATATGAACACACTAATCATGACGTGGACCAATTTTGACCCTTGCTATCCTTTTGCTCTTCATACATCTGTAAAAGCCCTTGGGATTCTCCTTCAACTTGTCTGCCAAACTAACCTCATGCCTTCTTTTAATCTTCCTGATTTACATTTTAAGTGCTATCTTGCATTTCTATGCTCCTCATGCATCTCATTTGTTCTTTGCTGCCTATACCTGCTTTGCGCACAATTCTTCTGAACCAGGGCCTCAGTATCCCTTGAAACGAAAAGTTCCCCACAGCTCATTTGTTCCTACCTGCCCATACCTGCAATGTACCTCCTGCTTTTTCATAACCAGGGCCTCAACATCTCTTGAAAACCAAGTTCCTTTAACCCTGTTATCCTTGCCTTTTGTTCTAACTGGAACCTACAAACTCTGCTCTGAATATTTCACTTTTGAAGGTCTCCCACTTCCCAAGCATCCCTTTGCCAGTAAACAATCTTTCACAATCCACATCTGCCAGATACTTTCTGATGCCATCAATATTAGCCTTTCCCCAATTTAGAACCACAATTCAAAGACCAGTCCTATTCTTCACCATAATTACTTTGAAACAAATAGAATTAAGATCAGAAAATCAAAGTGATCCACTACACACATTTCTGTCACCTGCCCTGCCTCATTCCCTAATAGGAGATCTTTCCTGAACATTGTATCATTGTTCCTGCTCAGTCCACTAGCCTTGCAGCAGGATCATCAGTGAAGATTATAGCAGGTGACTGGTGTTTTACCGTTGGCGGCTCTCAGCTTTTAATGTAGAGGTCACACTTGATTGTTTCTCACTGGAGGAATTGTGAGTGCCTGCAGGGAATCATTTTATAAAGCACCAGGCATGATAAAGCTGCTACACCCAAATGCTTGTTTCTGGAATGAATGCACCTGCAAATCATATATTTACCGTAACCAGAATGTAGCTGGCGGACTGAACAATTAGATCAGTGTAATCAATCACATCCTGCACCTTAGAGAATCTTATAGTCCCACAAGTTGCAGTTATCTTCTGCTGCTACTACGGCTGAATGTAATGGACCTTTCACTGTACAAGTCACCTCCCAAGCACTGCTGTTTCATTGCAATACCAAACCTTTGGTTTCCTCCACTTCACTTGGAATATACCCTCGGTATTTGAATTGCTGCCTTCAATTCAGCCCACTAGCTATCACTGTGAGTGTAGCTGAGAACATGGATCAAACACTGCACTTTTACACAGCTGCCAGCATGGACAATTGCTGTTGAGACAGCAATTGACTAACTTACAAAAAACACAGAATGAAAAAAAGCAACAGATCCATCAAGGATGACCAAACCTCATCATGTCCTGGACACACTAAACTTCCAGCTCCCAGGAGACACATACACAATCTGTATCAGTGCAATAGACTGATACTTCTGTGTTTCTCCACTTCTCTTACTCAAACCCCATTTTGCTATCTTCTGAATTACTGTTACCAACACATGCTTTTATAATGGACTGACAACCTTCAGATATGACTCTGAAAATTGTTGCAGTGTCCTTTGTGAACACAACTACATAATACACACATTCTTTTGAAAATAAAATAGATCTACTTTGCAAAATTGTTGTATTTTTTGACTTCTCACATCTTTCAAGCAACCTGATTCAAAGGGACTTGGACATGGTTCCCACCACCTCCTCTGGTGGTATTTGGGCAGAAAGATGGGCAAACTACCCAGGCGTCTAGCTGGAGGTCTTACCCATTCTGGGGGAGAGGGGCGCTGGGAGACGAAATTTGAGCACTGGCTCACTACCCTCTGGATCTTGGGCCAGAAGATGACGAGGTCAAAATAGGGACCTAATTTTGAGTTGTGGGTAGGGCCCAGACTGGTTTTCTGCTGTTTGAATCTTGCTGCTCCTCTAGTTTCAGGGCCCCAAAGCTGATTCTTCAGCCAGGTAAGTAACTAGTTTAGCTCGATGGAATCCTCAGTACATACACCATTCTCCCTCTGTCATAAGCTTCTGCTTGTTCCAAAGCTGACTCAACTACAGCTGCCAGTTGCTTAGAAATTGACCCCATTGCAATACACCATAATAAGCCATGTTGCCCTTTTCAGCCTGAGGCCTAAAAGCTGAAATTTAACCATGAGGGTAAATTAAAACTAATTTTCCTGGCTGGAAATATGGACTGGAGAAAGCACTCATTTCGTTGGTCACGCAATTTAATTTTCAATTGGCTTTAATGGAAAGGACCAATTTAAGTGTTGTATGTCAGGGGAAATTCAATTCTGTCTACACACATCTTGATGGTTCAGTTCAAGTTGCATCTACAGAGCTGAATGTTCAATTATGTATTTATAACATAATGAAAGCATTCCCGCAATATTATTTACACCTTACCTCAGGTCAAATGAAAGACGAACAAACAGTTCGTATTTGACTTGCTTCCAAAATGGGGATTTCCTCTAATGTTGCATTTTTGTTCTTTTATTTTTTTGTCCCACTTCTCAAAAATGGCACACTTCAATTTTAATCTTTATTGCAAGTGTGAGCTGAATATGAATGCCCTAATCAATTGTTAGCTGAACAGCCCTGAAGCATTTGAGCTGTGCAATGCAAAGTAAGTTACCCAGGATTTTGCTGAAATGCAGGATGTGTGAAAAAAACATACAGACCTCTTTCACTTTGACGGTGAATAAATGCCTTCAATATGCTGCTTAGGCGTTTGATTGATGTTCCCAAACCAGAAGAGCCTGCAAGCAAAGAGGTATTGAATGAAATCTGTCCATGCATCCAACATCTATTATCTATGTGCCAAAACTCAATTAGATTTTGGGGTGAGAGAACAGGCACCGTGAGAGTGGATGTATGTCCGGGGAACAGACTGCTCCCAGCCTTACCTAGTACCTTCGGTTTTTATAATGAAGGTTTTTCCCGGTAGTGACTGCACCACTGTTGATCTTTATCTCTTCCAGTCAGACGGTCAGGAATATCTGGAAATTTTCTTGGAAACACCCAATAATAAATAAATAAATAGACATGTTTCTATAAGTGATCAATTTTGAAAGCGGTAATGATGAGGAGGTCTACAGGGAGCAAGTCCGCATGGTGTCATGGTCCAGATCGGGGTCCCTTTAAATTTACCTTGTTTATGTTACGATCCGGACCGTTGATTCCCTGTTTTCCCGTGTCCCTCGACTTTGGTGATTAGAGGCAATTAACACTCGGCTGAACTGGTAGTTTATAGTCTCCGGCTTTCAGCCGTTCGGTACTGGAGCGTCTGCAAAGTCACCTAAAGTCACGGCATGCCAATGTCATCTGGCCAGAGCAAGCCTTGTCTCCGCCCGAAGCGAGTGCCAGTAATGCGCCTTTCTTCACCGGAGCAACCTTGTCCAGTTACCTTACCGAAGCAAGCCTGCAAAGTTTCCTCATCAAGGTGGGTCCGTCAGTTAACCTGCTGGAGAGAATCAAGAGCCGCTGTCTAATGTTCCCGGGCTGAGTCGAAAGCTCAGCACTACCCGGAGGTTCCAAGCACCACATCCTGGCTCCGGCGGCATCCAAGTACCACGTCCATGTCCTGGCTCTGGCGGCGTTCAAGTACCATGTCCATGTCCTGGCTCCGGCGGCGTTCAAGTACCACACCCACGTCCTGTCCCTGGCGGCTTCCAGTTGTGAGTCTAGTCCTGGCCCTGGTGGTCTGTAATTCCTGTGCTACCCCCTTGTCTGAATCCCTTCTCTGCCCCTCTCGCCTCTCACCCTCGTCTGCAGCCCCCTCCTGGACTTCGGTCTAGTTCCATCACCGGAGCTAGATAGGTACTGTCTGGTGTTCATTTGTGTTGGTCTTGTCTTGTCTTGTCCTCGCCTCCATGGGGTAAGTCAGGCCGTCTTGCCGTTGCCCCACGGAGGGTCATGAGTCCCAGCCCTATGTCCTGTACCCAAGGAGGGGTCCCAACTCTGTGCTCTGTGTATGTGTCCACGGTTCCATGTACCTGCTCTCCCGAGACTGAGGCTCTGTTTTCCATGTTCCTCCTCTCCCTAGCCCATGTCATGTCCATGCCTGGTTCTGGGGTCCGAGCCCGAGGCAAGACCCAGGTACTGGGTCCTTGCCCAGTCTCGGGCTCGGAGTCCATACCCTAGCCTCTTCATGTCTCCTCTAGTTCTGGGAGCCGATTCCAAGTCCAAGCCCAGACCCTTGGTCCCAGCCTCGTCGTAGTCCTGTGTCCTTGTCCTGTTCGCTATTCCTGCTTCTGTCTTGCTCTCCTGGTATCGTACAATAAACTAAACCTAAGTAACCTCACAAGATGTGTTTTGCATTTGGGCCCACCCTTGCTCCCCAATCCCCTGCCTTTGTGACACATGGGCGCTGAAGGATATTTCAAAGACTTTTGACTTCTAATTAAAGCAGTTGTTCACAGAAGTGAGTGCATGAACAAGCATTCTGCTGGGGAAATTGGATATCTGGCACAAGCAGGACAAGTTGCTGTGAGCAGAGGGTGAGAATGCCTCTCAGTGTATTGAGAGGGCAAATCTCAGAGAGAAACAAAGTGAAAGGTGGTAGTGCCTCACAAAAGTCCTGATAAAAGTGTCAGCAGCTTCATGCAGCCTTACAGAACAGTTTCAAAGTGACATTTAAAAAAATTATAATGCATTTGACTCCTTCCAGGCCAGACAGCAGGCAGTTAAGCATCCCACAGGTGAAATCCTCTGTGGCAAGGGGAAGTCACTGGCAGCCCGTTCAAACAGTTGACCATTTCATTGTCTTGCTGAAAACCAGAAGGTGAACAAGTGGCCTGTAAAGGCTTGTCTATGGTGCAGGGGGCTCTCAGCTGTGCATTACTTTGAAGACAACACAGATCACCTCTGCCTTTCATAAACACAAGAAAGTCTGCAGTTGCTGGAAATCCAAATCAACGCACACAAAATGCTGGAGGAACCCAGCAGGTTCCTCCAGCAGCATCTATGGAGGTGAATAAACAGTTGACATTTTGGGCCGAGATCCTTCTTCTGGACTGAAAAGGATGGGGGAAGGCGACTCAGCCCAAAGCATAGACTGTTTATTCATTTCCATAGATGCTGCTGGAGAAACCTGCTGAGTTCCTCCAGCATTTTGTGTTTATTGCTTTCAACTCTCCCCTTTATAGGAACCTAAAAGGACAACACTTCTTCAATGAACAGGCCAGGTTAACCAAATGCTAGAAAGTATTGTAGAGGTTATCGTCCTATTACCATAAAATCACAATGTCTACATTCTGTAGCAGTCAATTGTATTAGATGCTTTGGACCATCATGGCAAACCAAAGGCACAACAAGGACTATCTTCTGATTAACGGTGCATAATGCTGGGACAAAACTAATCATACTCAATTCAATCCAAATCTCACTTTGCTGATGCTTTGAAAAAATTTTGCTGTGAGGGAAGAGATCGTTCTTCTTACCTCTGTAAGAACATGGATATGAATAAAAACATGAAATTACAGTTGTGTGGCCACCAGTGGGCAATGAAAGTAGCAGGAACAGGAAGACGTGTCTGCTTGTAGGCCAGCAGGTACAACAAACAGTGAATAGGAATGGATGTGGCCTTTTTGTGGGATTGTCCTGGCTGCCAATACCTTGAACTGTTAGATGAATTGATTCTTGCTCTGGGATAACTTCATCAGAGCAATTGCATGGGGATACAAGGAGTTTCAGCCAATGATCTGCTAAACCAGAGACCATTCTCAGATAAGCTGGTTATTGTGTAAAATGGCAGCTTGAAGAAGCGGCCTATGATCTTGTTAGGCTCAATGTCTGGGTGACCTAGTTTGACTGGGTTTGAACCAGTCAGAGTTGAATAGAACAGGAGAAGTCACTTAGGGCACCAAGCTGAAGCTGACGGCCCTGAAACAATACTGTTTGTAGCCCTGAGCTACGTCTAATGAGAACTGACACAGGGCAGTCAGATGATCTTGAGCCAACAAAACTGAAATATCAGAGAATGATCTGATAAGGGAAGGAATAAAAATGAAAGATTTTGGGAGCATAGGCAGTGATAACTCTCCAGAGACGAACCATCACAGATCACTGAAGTAAAGTAGCCCAAGTCAAAGGTTAGATTGGGACCCTGAGAAACACCTAGCCAGTGTAGATTGCTTTCCTTGGTATTACCTTTTTTATTCTTTGACTGTTCACGGAGGGTCAAGGAAACCTGGTAGGTGTGCACACAGGTACTTGGTTGACTAAGTTCACGTGCTTAGGAACTGTAACAATAGAGATAGTTGTCAGTAAATACAGGCTCTCTCTGTGGCTCTCTGATCATTTTCGGTATACAGCCATGGCAGCAGAAGTCTGAACACAGTGTACACACTGATGTAGAGTGCTGATTCAGCTTCACTGGGTGACCTACAGCCCACTGCAGACAGCAAAAGCTTTTATTCATTAATAGAGGCCAATACTGGGAAAATCTACTGAAGATACAATTCTTTATTCTGGGAGTTCTTGCCCAGAGCAGGCTGGTTAAATGAAGCATTGATGGGTTCTGATAAAGATATAGGGTGTGGCAAGGATCAGAATGATTTCGGTGAATGGATCGCCAATCCCTTAATAGAGTTTTTTCCTCCCTCCTTGCAAACTTAGCAGCAAGACCTCTGCTTACAGCAGCTCAGCGTGAAACAACTGTCCCTCCTGGTCTGTTTGGCAGGCTGTTTTGTCATTTGGGAGTGCTGAGCAGACAGGATTAGTAGGCTTATCGTTGGTTCAGCTTTGACATCCGGTAAAAAGAGCAACTCATTGTAATTAATCCCTCAGTGGACAACCTGGATCACAAGTTAATACTATCTTCAAACTACTTGCATTGCAGCAATAATTTATTTGAAGGTTGTGACGAGAGTACACATAGATTAAGATGTTAACTGTCCTGTGCTGGCACCAGTGGGATAAGCAGTTGATCTGCCACCTGTCTTCAGGAGAAAGAGAGATAAGGAAAACAATGGAGCAGCATTCTCGTCCGCGATTTTGAACGCTAAATTTGGGACGGAGTAAATTGATTGGATTAAAATTCCCGAAAGAAAGAAAAGACAAACAGCAGAAATGGAGATTGAGGAATTTACAAAGGCGCTGACCTTGGAGGCATTAGAGGATGCCAGGAAAGCGGAATTGGCAGCTGTGGCCAAACGGTTGAATCTTGTTAAGGGGAAGTCGACAATGAGGAGAGAGGAGATACACAGAGCTATCGTAGGGCCCTATGTATCTAAAGGTGTGTTTCCCCAAGGGGAGCTGGAGGTGGTGTCTATTGAAAAACCTGCTGGAGACGCAGTACAGGTGCAGCTTGAAAAACTGAGAATTGAGCACGAGTTCCGGGTACGGCAGCTAGAAGACGAAGAGACAGAGAGGCAATGGGAGTGAGAAGAGAAAGAGAAACAGTTAGAAAGGCAGGAGAGAGAGAGGCAGTTGGAGCGAGAAGAGAGGCAGTTGGAGAAACAGAGGGAAAGGGAATTTGAGCTGGAGAAGTTAAAGATAAGGGCAGAGCAGGGGCCCGTGCCGAACCAAGGTGGAGGGTTCCGGGCGACCCAGGAGGTTAGGCTGGTTCCCCCATTTGACGATACCGATGTGGATTGGTACTTTCTCCATTTCGAAAAAGTTGCTACAAGTCAGGACTGTCTGAGGGATAAGTGGGCTGTTTTGCTTCAGAGTGTACTGAAAGGGAAAGCCCAACAAGCTTACTCAGCTTTGTCCGCGGAAGATGCCCAGAGGTACGAGGTGGTGAAAGAGGCCATCCTCAGGATTTATGAGTTGGTCCCGGAGGCATACCGGCAGAGGTTCTGGAATGCGAGGAAGCAGTGGGACCGCACGTATTTAGAGTTTGCCCGTGAGATGCAGACATATTGTGAGCGTTGGTGCGCCTCGAAGGGGCTAGAGGGGGATTATGACAGACTGCTACAGCTGATCCTGATTGAGCAGTTTAAAGGTTGTGTCCCTGAGGGTATGAGACCCTACCTAGATGAGAAAGAGGCAGCCACGTTAGCCGCAACTGCTAAGTTAGTGGATGAGTATGCATTGACGCATAAAATGAAGTTTGCCCCGAGTAAAGGCTACCAGAAGGGTAGTCAGGACAGCGGGGAGAGTCCGCCAGAAAAGTCAGAAAATAAGGCGGGGACTAGTGAGAAGGATAAGGTAGACCGGGAGCAGTCTGGTAGGAAGTCTCCTGGGGTCGTCTGTTATAATTGTGGGAAAGTCGGACACTTTGCGTCCAGGTGCTTTGTCCCAAAGAAGGAGACGGGAAAAGGAAGAACGGCGATTTTGACTGGCTGTATCGAGCTGGTAAACGAACCGCTAGGACAGGACAGGTCTGCCAAAGTTCAGGAAGGGCATGAGAGGTTTATCTCGGCCGGATTGGTGTCAGTGAAGGAGGGGTTAAACCCAGTTCCAGTGCGGATCTGGAGAGAACATGGGAGCGTGTCAGTCACTGATACTGAAGAGTGTATTAGAGTTTAGCTCAGAGACCCAGACTAGGGAGGTCAAGGTCAAAGGTATTGGGGAAGGGACAGAGACAGTCCCTTTGCACCAGGTACACCTACAAAGCAACTTGGTCTCTGGACTAGTCACGATCGGAGTGAGGTCCGAATTACCGATGAAAGGCATGGAAGTCTTGCTCGGTAATGACTTCGCCGGGGGAATCGTGTTCCCAGCCGTGAGATTGACAGGTCAGCCTGCCAGCATTGAGGCCCCGCCCATGGACTCACAGGTTCATCCCGGGACTGCTGAGGTAAATTTAGCTGAGACGTACCAGGAGGAGGTAGAAAGTGAAAAGAAGGAGTGTAGTGAAACAAGAGGTAGTGAGGGAGCTGAGACAGACTTAGCATTAGCCAGGAAAGAATTTGTGCAGGCGCAGGAGCGAGACGAGGGGCTGATGGTTTTGGCGGAGACAGCTCTCTCTGACGCAGAATTAAGAAGGGAGCCAGTAGACTATTGTGTGGAGGAGGACGTGCTAAGGAAGGAAGGGAGACCAAGTACCATACCCGCAGATGAGGAATGGGGGGTGGTGCAAAAGAGTTATGGGGATGAGATTTGTAACCTGGCCCACAAGGTACCCCTCGGTAGACATTTTGAGGTGCTGGAGGAAACAGTTGGTGGAATCATGAAAGAGGTTTAGCGGCTGCACAGGAAGAAGGATGTTATTGATTATGGCCGACGCGAACTGAGACGGTCACGGGCTTTTGATATGCTAACGAACCTAGTCGGTGTTAGCGCGGAAATCAATGAAGCTAGGGTCCCCCGATAAGGAAAAAAAAACCATTTTGAAAAGACGAGTATGGTATCAACCAGATGGGAGAAGGCTATTGTTTTGGCCAGCTCTGCTGATAAGGTCTCTCCCTTAATCCCCGAACAAAGCGACTCTTTAGGAGAAGTAATTAAACAGCTCGCACACATGTGTTTGATTGTCCCGAGGCGATGCAAAGAACTGGGACGTTGGGTGGTGTTTGTTACGCTAGGTCATCCTAGTGAGCATCTCTCCTATAGAATGAGTAATTCAGTGACGAAAGGGCTGACGAACACAGAGGTGTGTATTGGCGATGTAATACGGCTGTCTGAAGCCAGCTTGATAGTGAACCTTGGAAAAAATGAGTTCGGCCACAGGAAGGTCACTTACCTGGGAATTGTGGTAACACAGGGGCAGCTGGCAGCGATGCAAGCTAAAGTGCGGGCTATCTCTGACATCCCAACCCCGACAGACAAGAGGACCCTCAGAAGGCTCTTAGAGATGGTGGAGTACTGTAGGAAGTTTTGCAATAACTCTACGGTTACTACCCCTCCCCCTCCTACTAAGCCCTTGTGAGAGAAAACTGAGTCAGAATGGGACGACCCTTGTTATTGTGGTCTGGGACAAAACCCAATGAGAGGTTACATTGATCGCAATTCATCAGTGTTTTTGGCCATTATGAAGTTTGCTAAATTGGAGCCTGGTTCAAGGGATTATTAATAACACATATAAAAGGAACAGGAAATGTGATTGCTGACTGTCTGTCAGGTGTTGACAACTTAAAATTCTCTGTATTAGCCAAATAGCTGATAAAGATGTATATTTGTGTGTATCAAATAATGTATTCATGTTTGTAATTTTTACCCCGGTAAAAATCCTTAAAGGTGAGAGGTGTGATGAGAGTACACATAGATTAAGATGTTAGCTGTCCTGTGCTGGCACCAGTGGGATCAGCAGTTGGTCTGCCACCTGTCTTCAGGAGAAAGAGAGATAAGGAAAACAATGGAGCAGCATTTGGAGATGTTAATGAAGGGACGGAAGGAGAGCTGTCAAGATCGGCTCCCCTTTGAACCCTGAACTGTTTGAAGTGATGGACAGGCGATACCCCAGCAGGGGAATAAAAAGGGACAGGTTCGCTAAGGCAGGACACACACGACACCACGAGGTAACGAGACCCTGGAAGCGGTGCGCCTCCTACAAGTCGGTGGGAGTTTTGGATGGCTGATTGCGGGACCAAGCCATAGACGCACAGGGTGGAAAGGTACGATCGGCGGGAACCTGGCGTGTGTCTGCCCTTGCCTGGGTGCCAGGTTCACCGCAGAGAAACGATCGCATCTGGAAACGGAGGGGTCACGGTCGGTGACCTCAGAAGACATCACAAAGGGCTCGCCCGAAAGCTGACTGCGAAGAATATCGAAGGTCTGTGCGGAAGCCGTTTGAATATTTATTCGTTTTTGCTCTCTCTCCTTCCTCCTCCCCCCCCCCCATCCATCGCCACGGCAGTGATTACTGTGAACTGAACTGAACTCAATTGAACTGAACTTTGCATCACTTTGAAACTGGTCATTTACCCCCAGACGACGATAGAGCTTGATTGATCCTGTTATCCTAATTCTGTGTACATGTGTGTTTATCATTGCTGAACTGTTGCATTTATTATCCTTTTGATTAGAGTACTGTGTTGCTTGTTTCTTTAATAAAACTTTCTTAGTTCCAGTAATCCAGACTCCAACTGAGTGATCCATTTCTGCTGGTTTGGCAACCCAGTTACGGGGTACGTAACAAGGTGAAGGAAGAGGCCTAGGTGTTTGGCAAGAACTGACTGCCTGGGCAACTGGAATCCAGCATTCAGAGACTGGCAGACTGCATCATCGGATAACATGGAGGAGAGCCTTGTGTGACCACTCTCAGCTTAGCCCATCAGCAAAACTGAGTTGCTCAATGTTTGATTTTTACCCTGAGCACATTGTGAGAAGACTGGGACAGAGCAAGTTCTAACTTAAATTTCATTCCTTGAGTATTTATAATCTCAAGCCACAAAGTTGCTCTACAGCTTGCTGGTACATTGCAGGCAATGACTTGTACCTGGTTGCTTGTAACTTTCCCAGTGGAATCTGGACAAGTATTGATTATCTCTCTGTCTTGAAGTCCTTCCGCCATTTATTTATTCCCAATGGCCCATCAGCTGTCTTGGGCTGCATTTTTACATCAGAAAGGGCCCTGAATAATAGTGATCTAGAGAGATTTCTATTTCAATATACTAGGGCCTCATGCACTTTGCAAATCAGAAACATGTTTTATTTATTTATTTTTAAAATGTGTTTCTTTTGGTATATTATTTGTGGTTTAGATCCATGAAATGCCAAATAAATATAGCAGTAAAATTGAGATTAAGTAAATTAAAACAAAGGGAAAAAAATTAAAAGAATTACTATTAATTAATCCAAAGCATCTGAACTCACAAAAATTAATTGAGTCAAAATAACTCCAATGGCTGCAGCTGCTTTGAGTATGTGATATTCTCTAACTTGATGTGAGACTAAAGATACCTGGTATCCATGAGCTGGCAAGAATGATCACATTCTCCTCAGTTCTCAAATTTCCAGAAGGTGAGTAAGCAGTGATTTCTTTCAATGGATGTACCATTCAACTGGAGCTAAGCAACATTATATTTGAATTAACAACACCAGTACTTTCATCAACAATATTTGTTGAAGTTATAAGCAGCAGTAAATTGGAAGCCTTGCTGAACTGTATGTTATGGCTTGTATACTGTCTCTCAAACAACAAACTATGACAGCAGGAAGTGTACAAGTATTGAAAGGGCAAAAGAAAGACAACTGTCAAGAATCCTGAGCCTTTGCTACCTCTTTTCTACAGCAGTCTGAATTCTAACCATTTACTGCATGTAGAAAGCTTTCCTGTGTACTGGCTTATTACCTCTATTAATATAAGAACATACTAACCATGGGAACCAGTCTATTGACATTGCACAGAAACTGAGAAGGGTCTGTTTATCAGTACGATTATGATCAGTGAATTTCAGACACCTTTTTCCTTTTCTATCCAAATATCCCTTGAAACTTAAAGCACACGGTATTGGGGGTAAGGTATTGGTGTGGGTGGAGAATTGGTTAGCAGACAGGAAGCAAAGAGTGGGAATAAACGGGACCTTTTCAGAATGGCAGGTGGTGACTAGTGGGGTACCGCAAGGCTCAGTGCTGGGACCCCAGTTGTTTACAATATATATTAATGACTTTCGAGGGAATTAAATGCAGCATCTCCAAGTTTGCGGATGACACGAAGCTGGGTGGCAGTGTTAGCTGTGAGGAGGATGCTAAGAGGATGCGGGGTGACTTGGATAGGTTGGGTGAGTGGGCAAACTCATGGCAGATGCAATTTAATGTGGATAAATGTGAAGTTATCCACTTTGGTGGCAAAAATAGGAAAACAGATTATTATCTGAATGGTGGCCGATTAGGAAAAGGGGAGGTGCAATGAGACCTGGGTGTCATTATACACCAGTCATTGAAAGTGGGCATGCAGGTACAGCAGGCGGTGAAAAAGGCGAATGGTATGCTGGCATTTATAGCGAGAGGATTCGAGTACAGGAGCAGGGAGGTACTACTGCAGTTGTACAAGGCCTTGGTGAGACCACACCTGGAGTATTGTGTGCAGTTTTGGTCCCCTAATCTGGGGAAAGACATCTTTGCCATAGAGGGAGTACAAAGAAGGTTCACCAGATTGATTCCTGGGATGGCAGGACTTTCATATGAAGAAAGACTGGATGAACTGGGCTTGTACTCGTTGGAATTTAGAAGATTGAGGGGGGATCTGATTGAAACGTATAAGATCCTAAAGGGATTGGACAGGCTAGATGCAGGAAGATTGTTCCCGATGTTGGGGAAGTCCAGAACGAGGGGTCACAGTTTGAGGATAGAGGGGAAGCCTTTTAGGACCGAGATTAGGAAAAACTTCTTCACACAGAGAGTGGTGAATCTGTGGAATTCTCTGCCACAGGAAACAGTTGAGGCCAGTTCTTTGGCTATATTTAAGAGGGAGTTAGATATGGCCCTTGTGGCTACGGGGATCAGGGGGTATGGAGGGAAGGCTGGGGCGGGGTTCTGAGTTGGATGATCAGCCATGATCATAATAAATGGTGGTGCAGGCTTGAAGGGCCGAATGGCCTACTCCTGCACCTATTTTCTATGTTTCTATGATTTCTTCAATATCCAGAAATCAATTAAACACTTCTTCTGGAAATTCAATCAAAAATGAAAGTTCCACAGCACTCTAGGGAAGAGATTCCATACATTCACCACACTCAGAGTGAAGAAATTTCATTTTTAGTCCTAAATGCCCCATGGCTTACTTTCAGACCGTTGTGCCTAATTCTGGAATCCATTGGTGTGGAAAACGTGTCTCCACCTGTTCAGGGTCTGAGAAGCTTGCTGCTCCATGATGTTTATTCAGCTCTGCGCTGAACTAAGGGTCTCTCTTTGTGAACTTCAGTTCAAAATGCTATTTGGTTGCTCTTATTGCTCGCATGATCAGTTTCTTTTTCTTTCTGCACGCTGGAAGTTTGACAGTTTTCTTTTTTTTAACAGATTATTTTGGTTTTCTTTGTTTTGTGGCTGCCAGTAAGGAGATGATCTCAAGGTTGTATGATGTATGTATACTTTGATAATTAATGTGCTTTGAACTTTGAACTTTAAAGCCCTCTAAGAACTTTGCATGTATTAGTCAAGTCACCTTTCAAAAAAGTAGAGACCAAACCTCCATAATTTCTATTTATCTTAAACCACGGAAACCAGTCTGTTGACATTGCACAGAAAGTGTATCCTTTACCTGATATAAGACTGAAACTGCGCACAATACCCTAGGTGTGGTCTGACTAAAGTCTTATATTATTGTGCTAAGACACTTTTACTTTTGTTCTTAAGTCCTCATTCAAAGCCAATATTATATTTCATCTTTCATAATGTTGTCCACTTATTCTGTTTGTCTCTATCCCCTTGACGTATTTTGTATCCTCGTTGTTGCTTAGGTGAACATTTAGTTTTCTACCATCAGCAAACTTGGAAATATCCTATGGTTTCCACAGCAAAATCGTTAAAATACATTGAATCTTCTGGGACAAGCTACAGCCTGGACACTTGAGAAAAAACCTATCTGTTCCTACCTTTTTTTATGTATCAGTTAATCAATTCTCGTTTTGTATAATACCCCTAATTCCAAGTGCTCTATTCTTGCCCACCAGATTTTGTATACAACATTAATGAAGGCCTTCAGACAATAGACAATAGACAATAGGTGCAGGAGTATGCCATTCGGCCCTTCGAGCCAGCACCACCATTCACTGTGATCATGGCTGATCATCCGCTATCAGTATCCAGTTCCTGCCTTATCCCCATAATCTTTGATTCCGCTATCTTTAATAACTGTATCCATCTCTTTTTTGAAAGCATCCAGAGACTTGGCCTCCACAGCCTTCTGGGGCAGAGCATTCCATATATCCACCTGGGTGAAAAAGTTTTTCCTCACTCCGTTCTAAATGTCCTACCCCTAATTCTTAAACTGTGGTTCTGGACTCACCCATCAGCGGGAACATGCTTCCTGCCTCCAGCATGTCCAATCCCTTAATAATCTTATATGTTTCAATAAGATTCCCTCTCAGCCTTCCAAATTCCAGAGTATACAAGCCCAATTGCTCCAATCTTTCGACATTTGACAGTCCCGCCATCCCAGGAATTAACCTTGTGAACCCACGCTGCACTCCCTCAATAGCAAGAATGTCCTTCCTCAAATTTGGAGACCAAAACTGCACACAGTACTCCAGGTGTGTTCTCACCAGGGCCCTGTACAACTGCAGAAGGACCTCTTTGCTCTTATACTCAATTCCCCTTGTTATGAAGGCCAGCATGCCATTAGCTTTCTTCACTGCCTGCTGTACTTGCATGCTTGCTTTCAGTGACTGATGTACAAGAACACCTAGATCTCGTTGTGCTTCCCCTTTTCCTAACTTGACTCCATTTAGATAATAATCTGCTTTCCCGTTCTTACCAATCTAAAATATATACAATCTAAGATATACCCTGGTTTATACCACATGAAATATATTTTCAATGAACTCCAAAATATTTCTTAAACATGATTTCCCTTTCTTAAATGCTGACATTGCTCAATCACATTTTTACTTTTTAGAAATGTTCACATCACATCCTTTATTAGCCATCCTATCATTTTTCCAACCATTGCTATGAGGCTAACTGGTTGATAGTCCTCTGTTTTCTTACTCCTTCTGTCTTAAATAGCAGGGACATACTTGCTCCCTTCAACTCTGCAGAAACCATTCAGAATGCATAAAAGTTTGGAAGGTGATATTTGAAACCTGTTGATATTTATTATTCTCAGAATTCTGGAATGTAGATCAGGTCCTGAGGAGTTGTCAGTTTTCAGGTCATTTTCTTACATATGCTCATTCCTTACATTTCCTCACTTGCACTGGACCCTTGTTACTCTAGTATTTCTGTAAGACTATTTTTCATTTTTCTTTCGTGAAGACAAGTTAGGTTTTTTAAAATCCTGCTGCCATTTCCATATTCCCTATTTTAAATTCTCATGTTGCTGTAAGGGTTTGCAAATGCCCTCACTAATTTTTCCCCTTTTACAAACATAAAGAAGATTTTTCAGTATGTTTTTATGTTGCTTTTTAGCTTTGATTTCCAATTATTTTATCAATTGCTCAGTCATCCTTCATTGAATTCTAAAATGCTATTAATCACCAAACTAACCCTTTTCTTCTGGTAACTTTAGAAAGGTTTTCTATGATTTGAAACTATCTTTAATATCTTCTGTAATGCACAGTTGGATTAGAGATTATAAATAATGTATACATTGCAAATAATATATTATCTTATTAAATGCCATCTATAGCCTATTCTATGTCAAATATTCTAATCAAATTTCTGCAAGTCTACAAGTGTCCAGTTCAGAAGAAGGGTCTCAGCCTGAAACATCGACTGTTTATTTATTTGCATAGATGCTGCCCGACCCGCTGAGTTGCTCTAGCATTTTGTGGATGTTGCTTTGTATACATTATATTTTGGTTCATGTCCTACTCATTAAAATACAAATGTGATCACGGACTTCCCTTTAGCCAACAAGATGGTTGAGGAAAGCTGCTCTGTAGTCTTCTGCCTGAGTTCTCTGATAGGTTCAGTGCTCTAGTGCAATGCCAGTTGTGTCACACAAGCATGACTTTTACACAAATTAGGTTTAGTTTGAATTGTCATCCTCTATTCTGTTAATTTCCCAATTATTAAATTGGCAGCAACGAGGAGTGCTGCAGAATTAATTATGATTATGATTGAGGACACGCAGTCCCCTTTTATTGTCATTTAGTAATGCATGCATTAAGAAATGATAAAATGCTTTTCCAGAATGATATCACAAAAACACATGACAAATCGACTTAAAAACTAACAAAAACTACATAATTACAACATATAGTTACAACAGTGCAAAGCAATACCATAATTTGATAAGAACAGACCATGGCACAGTAAAAGTCTCTAAGTCTCTCGAAAGTCCCATCATCTCACGCAGGCGGTAAACCTCCAGCGCCGCCAACTTGCCAATGCAGCACCCTGGAAACATCCGACCACAGTCCGACTCCAAGTCCGTCCGGAAACGCCAAGCCTCTGACCACCTCTTCGACACCGAGCACCGAGCACCATCTCTGCCGGCGCTTCGACCCCAGCCCCAGCAACAGGCGATACGCAAAGCCGAGGACTTGGGGTCTTCATCTCCGGAGATTCTCGATCGCATAGTAGCAGCGGCAGTGAAGCAGGCATTTCAGAAGTTACTCCAGATGTTCCTCTGCACTTCTCACGGCTGTCTCCATCAAATACGGATTGTGCACGGCCCCCTAGCTACACATAATCGATATTCATTTGGAACGGCCACGCACGCTGCGTCGCGCCTCCATCTTCTCCTCTCTCCTCTTAATTAACTTCTGATCTATATATCAAGACTTATAGGCTGTGCCAAAGAATATAATGATAGCAAATCTTTCCTGGTAGGTATCCCATATTATTTTTTCATTGAGCCGCAATCATCGCGAGGAGTCACTTGTTGGTGAGCCACCAACAAGGTTTAAAAAGAGCTTGGGGACTTTTGGGACTTATCGGCGGCTGCAATCACAATAACCTATTAGGTACTTGGCAAGGGCCAATAAAAAGAAGTCAGTGTGACATAGGATCAGAAGATGTAGAATCCATGTGGGCAAAGTTAAGGAACTGCAAGGGTATAATGGGAGTATATACAGGCCTCCGAACAGTAGCCTGGATGTAGGATATAAACTACAACAAAACATGGAAAAGGCATGTAATAAGAACAATGTTACAATAGTAATAGGGGATTTCAATATGCAAGAAGATTGGGAAAATCGGGTTGGTGCTGCATCAATTTGTAGAATGCCTACAAGATGGCTTTTTAGAGCTGCGTGTAGTTGATCCCACTAGGGGAAAGGCAATTCTGGTTTGGGTGTTGTGTAGCGAACCAGATTTGATTAGGGAGCTTAAGATAAAGGAACCCTCAGGAGTAGTGATCATAATATGATAGAATTCACCCTGCAGTTTGATAGGGAGAAGCTAAAGTTGGATGTATCGGTATTACTGAATAAATAGAATTACAGAGGTGTGAGAGAGGAGCTGGCCAAAGTGTTAGAAGGGGATACTAGTAGCGATAATGGCAGAATAGCAATGGCTGGAGTTTCTGGGGGCAATTCAAAAGTTACAGGATAGATACAACACAAAGATGAGAAAGTATTCTCAAGGGAGGATGACACAACCTTGGCTGACAAGGAAAGTCAAAGACAGCATAAAAGCAAAAGTGAGTAAATAAGATATCAAAAAAATTAATGAGAAGTTAGAGGATTGGGAGACTTTTAAAAACAAACATAAGGCAACTAAAAGGCCATAAGGAGATAAAAGATGAAATATGAAGGTAAGCTAGCCAGATATATAAAAGAGGATACCAGAAGGTTTTTCAGATATATAAAGCATAGAAGAGAGGTGAGAGTGCATATAATGCTGTCAATATAGTGCCAAAATACCCCTACCCCAAGAAATGCAAAAAAAACGTTTTATGGTCATTTCTTGTACTTTCAAACATACTGAACAACATACCAAAAGTTGGACAGAAACGGAGCACAGGAAAGTAAAAAGAGCTGACATTTAAAAAATGGCCGCCAGTGAAAAGAATCGGACCCATACCTGTCTTATTTTGCTATATTTCACTGTTTCTAACAATGGTAGTGTCATAATTGTGGTATAAAATGTGAATGGGCTCGTCTCTCTCTCTAGAAGATGCATGCATTGTAGGATGACAACCCTGAGGTTCATCAGAAGTTCCAGTCTGGGTTCCATGTAATCAGACGCAGCAGCCAATACTGGGCTGGCCTTGGCTCTGATCTTGTGATAGAACAGACAGTGATGCGCTCACTAAAAAACCAAGGGGGCCTAACGCAAGGAAGTGGGATGTCAGAGCACCAGAGAGCAGTTTGGAGTTTGGACTATGTCTTCCACTGTGTCATCCTCTTACAACCTTGCCATGCAATAACTGACCGCGAATAGTTACACAACAGGTGAACAACATAAGGAGCTGTCCACCTCCAGAGTGAGTAGAGATGAGGCTTACCTTGAAAAAGTCACAGCAAAACCGGACTGTTTCATGCCATTTTCGGATGATAAGTCATTGTGCAACATAATCACAAGGGTTTATGCAAATGAGGATGTCAATGTACATGACCTGTTCGCAATAGGAAATGACATAGTTAGGAAGATGGACGGACACTCTGTTTTCTCGTATTTGCACAAAAGGAGTTCAAAGGTCAAGACACTAGCATCCAGCAGGGCAGTCAAATTTGCTGAAGACTGTACCATAGATCCAGCGTTGTTATTTCAGAGGTTCCTAGTATTGTCACAGACAGGTGATCTCTGGCTGGACGAAGGGATGAACAATGAACTCTGTCCATATCCAATGTCTTTGTCTGAAGCAAAGAACATCTTGTGCCAGCCAAGATAAGCCACAACTGACAGAGGCAATAAAGGACTATGTCACCTCCAAATCGGACAATGCTGTCACACAGATGGTCCAGTGACAGATCACTATGTTCTAGATGGGGGATCACTTCTGCACTGTTTAAAATGGACAGAGGGGTGCACCTACAGTTCAATTGCAGATGACTACGCCTCATTCACTGTCAAACACTATGCCAGAGCCACTCACATCAAAGTTGCTGGTGAACACAGCAGGCAAGGCAGCATCTCTAGGAAGAGGTACAGTCAACGTTTCGGGCCGAGACACTTCGTCAGGACTAACTGAAGGAAGAGCTGGTAAGAGATTTGAAAGTGGGAGGGGGAGGGGGAGATCCAAAATGATAGGAGAAGACAGGAGGGGGAGGGATGGAGCCAAGAGCTGGACAGGTGATTGGCAAAAGGGATGTGAGAGGATCATGGGACAGGAGGCTCAGGGAGAAGGAAAAGGAGGAGGAACCCTACCCTCTCCACTGACACCCTCAGCCTTCCCGCTCACCCCTCTGATCCCAGCTCTCATCCGTGCTGGGTCTTTACCATCCCCTCTGACCTTCAACTGTCTGAGGCAGAATGCTCTGTCCTCAGTAAGGGCCTCACCTTTGTCCCCCTTTGCCCACACCTGAGCGAGTTCCGTGTTCACCATGACGCGGAACTCTTCTTCTGCCGTCTCTGTCTCTGAGCCTACTCCTTCGACAAGGACTCTTCCACCCCCACTGATGACCCCTTCTCCCGTCTTCAACCCTCCTCTTCTTCATGGACACCCCGCTCTGGTCTTCTGCCTGCTCTGGATCTCTTTATCGCTAACTGCCGACGGGACATCAACCATCTCGACTTCACCACACCTTGTCCCCATTCCAACCTCACTCCTTTGGAATGCTCTGCTCTCCACTCCCTCTGCACTAATCCTAACCTTATTATTAAACCCGCCGATAAGGGGGGTGCTGTTGTAGTCTGGTGTACTGACCTCTACCTTGCCGAGGCACAGCGACAACTCATGGATACCTCCTCTTATTTACCCCTCGATCGTGACCCCACTAAGGAGCACCAGGCCATTGTCTCCCACACCGACACCGACTTTATCCACTCAGGGGATCTCCCATCCACTGCTACCAACTTCAGAGTTCCCACACCTCGCACTTCCCGTTTCTACCTCCTACCCAAGATCCACAAACCTGCCTGTCCTGGCTGACCTATAGTCTCAGCTTGCTCCTGTCCCACTGAACTCGTTTCTGCATACCTCGACAGGGTTTTATCCCCCCTTGTTCAATCCCTTCCTACCTATGTTCGTGACACTTCTCATGCTCTTAAACTTCTCGATGATTTTAAGTTCCCTGGCTCCCACCGCTTTATTTTCACCATGGATGTCCAGTCCCTATGTACTTCCATCCCCCATCAGGAAGGTCTCAAAGCTCTCTGCTTCTTTTTTGATTCCAGACCTAATCAGTTCCCCTCTACCACCACTCTGCTCCGTCTAGCGGAATTAGTCCTTACTCTTAATAATTTCTCCTTTGGCTCCTCCCATTTCCTCTAAACTAAAGGTGTAGCTATGGGCACCCATATGGGTCCTAGGTATGCCTGCCTTTTTGTTGGCTTTGTGGAACAATCTATGTTCCGTGCCCATTCTGGTATCTGTCCCCCACTTTTCCTTCGCTACATTGATGACTGCATTGGCGCTGCTTCCTGCACGCATGCTGAGCTCATTGACTCCATTAACTTTGCCTCTAACTTTCACCCTGCCCTCAAGTTTACCTGGTCCATTTCCGACACCTCCCTCCCCTTTCTAGATCTTTCTGTCTCTGTCTCTGGAGACAGCTTATCTACTGATGTCTACTATAAGCCTACTGACTCTCACAGCTATCTGGACTATTCCTCTTCTCACCCTGTCTCTTGCAAAAATGCCATCCCCTTCTCGCAATTCCTCCATCTCCGCCGCATCTGCTCTCAGGATGAGGCTTTTCATTCCAGGACGAGGGAGATGTCCTCCTTTTTTAAAGAAAGGGGCTTCCCTTCCTCCACTATCAACTCTGCTCTCAAATGCACCTCCCCCATTTCACGTACATCTGCTCTCACTCCATCCTCCCGCCACCCCACTAGGAACAGGGTTCCCCTGGTCCTCACCTACCACCCCACCAGCCTCCGGGTCCAACATATTATTCTCCGTAACTTCTGCCACCTCCAACGGGATCCCACCACTAAGCACACCTTTCCCTCCCCCCCCCGCCTTCTGCAGGGATCGCTCCCTACACGACTCCTTTGTCCATTCGTCGTCCCCCCCCCATCCCTCCCCACTGATCTCCCTCCTGGCACTTATCCTTGTAAGCGGAACAAGTGCTACACATGCCCTTACACTTCCTCCCTCACCACCATTCAGGGCCCCAGACAGTCCTTCCAGGTGAGGCGACACTTCACCTGTGAGTCGGCTGGGGTGATATACTGTGTCCGGTGCTCCCGATGTGGCCTTCTTTATATTGGCGAGACCCGACGCAGACTGGGAGATCGTTTTGCTGAACACCTACGCTCTGTCCGCCAGAGAAAGCAGGATCTCCCAGTGGCCACACATCCCATCCCACATCCCATTCCCATTCTGACATGTCTATCCACGGCCTCCTCTACTGTAAAGATGAAGCCACACTTAGGTTAATGCCCCATCTCCCCCTCGTACTCCATCTGTTATTTATTTATATACACACATTCTGTCTCTCTCTCTCCTTTTTCTCCCTCTGTCCCTCTCACTATACCCCTTGCCCATCCTCTGGGTTCCCCCCCTCCCCCTTTTCCTTCTCCCTGGGTCTCCTGTCCCATGATCCTCTCATATCCCTTTTGCCAATCACCTGTCCAGCTCTTGGCTCCATCCCTCCCTCTCCTGTCTTCTCCTATCATTTTGGATTCCCCCTCCCCCTCCCACTTTCAAATCTCTTATTAGCTCTTCCTTCAGTTAGTCCTGACGAAGGGTTTCGGCCGGAAACGTCGGCTGTACCTCTTCCTAGAGATGCTGCCTGGCCTGCTGTGTTCACCAGCAACTTTGATGTGTGTTGCTTGAATTTCCAGCATCTGCAGAATTCCTTGTGTTTGCCAGAGCCACTGTAGTGTTTGATGGTTATGGGGTTGGGCTAAGTATAAAGGACTGTACTCATCAGCGTCGAAGTAGAAATTTGAATGCGAACAGGGTGAACAGGGGCGACAAAATTTGTTGGAAAAAAGGAGTACTTCGTGTCGAATGAGGCAAACAAGCAGGTAATTATCCAGCTCATCATGGAACGTTTGCGACAGAGAGGCTGCGAAGTGATTCGAGCTGAAGGAGATGCCGACGCTGAGATCACAAAAGCAGCCATCACAATGTCTGCTTTCAAATCTACCACCCTCGTTGGAGGAGACACAGATCTCCTCGTACTCTTGCTCTACCGTGTAGTGGTAACAAACTGCACTGAACTCTATTTCCGCTCCGACAAGGCGAAATCAAGTGCCTATAATATCAATGTCCTCAAGCAGATACTCGGAGAAGCAGCTTGTAATGATCTATTGTTTCTCCATCCCTCTACTGGATGCGACTCAACGTCCAGAGTATTTGGGATCGGAAAAAAGTCGGGATTCCAAAGAATCATCAAGAAAGTAAAGGGAATCAGAGACTGTTCGAAAGCGTTCTGTTCACCAAAGCAAAGTTAGGATGTTGTGGAAACCAGTGGCTGTGGGGCCATGGTGGCGTTGTTCAATGGAAATCAGAACGACTCCCTGGCATCTATCAGATACAATATGCTCTGCAAGAAAGTTGTGAAGGTTGCGGGAGCTAAGACTTTCGTCACACCTGAAAGACTGCCACCAACCACCTCGGCCTGTAAATTTCACTCCCTGAGGACTTACTACCAGGTTATGGAGTGGATGGGCTGTAGTGATGAAATGGAGCCGTCTGAGTGGGGATGGAGGGTAGAAGAGAAAAAGCTCATTCCAGTGATGACAGACAAAAGGCCTGCTCCAGAGGTACTAATTCAGATGATTCACAGCAACTGTTCGGGAGGGTGCAAAACGCTAAAGTGTACCCGCAGAAAGCATGGGCTGGAATGCACCAGTGCATGTGGGCATTGCCAAGATGGCAACTGTGACAATATGACAAATGACCTAGTGATAGAAGAGGAATATGAACAAGACTGCATCTGAGAAACCATAAGCTTGCATATTATGTGTCGTGATGTCGGTACTTAATGCCAGAGTTGTCCCTTGATTACGTCATTGATGACGATATGACGTCAGTACAAATGCAACTTTCATTCCAGGAACTACTGTTATTTGAAAAACATTGGTGAAAAGAACATTCATTAAAACATCAGGTTTAAAAAGCTTGCAATTTGATGGTTATCAGTCAGATTTTTGACGTTTTTCTGCTGGCAGCCATCTTGTTTTTTGATGTTATTTTTGGAGACTTTCCCGTGTGTCAAAATTTTTTTTTCTTATATATTTTTATTGAAAGAATGACACAATACAGAATACATAATGGATTACATTTTCCTCCATTTTGCTTTTATATCTTACCCCTAAACAAACCTCCCCTCACCCACCCTCCCCAAACATACCATGGCAGCTAATGTATTTACAATACAACAATTCACAAATACAGTTTGGACATTTCATAGCCATACACCCACACTACTTCAAGAGGAAGGCCCACACACATCCACAACATGACAGATGATCCAAAATACACTCATATTACAACTCATCAACCACCCTGTGAGGTAAACCATGTTAAAAGGGAGGCAACTTTCCAAATACAATCAAGTGCCCTCAACTAGTAGGTAATTTCTTAAGACTCCCAAAATATGACAAGAAAGGTCCCCATTTCAAACAGAACTTTTTCACAGACCCCCTCAAAGTGAACTTAATTTTTTCTAATTTCAGAAAAAACATTACGTCCTCTAACCAAGCAGCAGCAGATGGGGGAGTGGCAGATTTCCAGACCAGGAAGATTCTCCTACGGGCCAATAGCGATGTAAATGCAATGATATCCCACTGGTTTGCATTTAAACCCAAAGCATCATCTGCCACACCAAATAAAGCTATAAGCGGGCAAGGTCTCAGTGTCACCCCCAAAACCTCACTGATAATTTTAAAAACCAGTGCCCAATAACCATCAAGCCGCGGGCAAGACCAAAATGCATGCACTAAACTAGCCGGAGAGAAGGAAAACCTGTCACAGCCAGCGTCTGTCCCGGGATATATGTCAGCAAGCCTCCCTTTACTTAAATGTACCCTGTCTAAAACTTTAAATTGTATGAGCTCCAGTCTAGCACATGATGATGAGGAATGAACCCTATACAATGCTTTTGCCCAATATTCCTCAGCCAGATCCATACCAAGGTCATCCTCCCACCTAGTCTTAGTTTTGTTTAGATCTTGAACTCCCAAAGACATCAGCTGAGAGTATAGTACAGAGATCAGCCCTTTATTATTTTTTTTGGAATTTATTTTTTATTGAATTTCATCATCAAACAAACATTTCCATAAGATGTATTTCAGATACTGTACATGTATATCATATAATCATATTTGTCACAAATCTCCACATAATAATTATCTGAGGTATACACGTATAGAAAGGACAGGAAAGAAAGAACAATCGAAAGAAAAAAACTATGTACAGAGTAGAGAATGATCTTTTTTTTACAACATATTCATTGACTTGTGAGAATAAAATCAGGGCTATGAGGTGTTGTGTAGTTAAACCATTTTTTCCAGTATGAATAAAATTGTTCCAACTTATGATTAATAGATGCTGTTATCTTCTCCATTTTGTAAATGTCCATTGTAATTTCCATCCATACATTTAAAGTTGGGCTCTCCTGTGATAACCATTTCCTGGTAAGGGTCTTTTTACCAGCCACCAGTAGTACGTTCATTTAATATTTATCTCTCTTCAACCATACTTGAGGTATATACCCAAAATATACGGTCTTACTCTTTAAGGGTATGTCACATTTAAAGATGTCTTGTAGGGCATTGTGCATCCCAGTCCAATAGTCTTTGATAACGGGGCATTCCCAGAAAATACGATAATGGTTTGCATTTTGATTTCCACAATTTCTCCAGCAAGCAGGGAGATTACTATCATAATGGGATTTCTGAGAGGGTGTAATAAAATATCTTATCAAGTTTTTCCACCTGAACTCCCTCCATTTCTGTGAACTGGTGCACTTCCATTAATACCTCCATATTATTGTCCAGTCTTCCTCAGATATTATTATCCCTCCTTCCTTCTCCCATTTTGTTTTAATGTATGAAGTCGAATGTGTTTTAAGATTTGACAAACCCTTATGCCTGCTTGAAATTATTCTACTACCGCTGTCTGAATTATATGCTTTTCTAATAGCTCTATCAGACATGTACTTGCCTTGGTTACATTTTTAACTGTCCTATTAACATACTGTCGCATCTGTAAATATTGATTAAAGTCTTGTTTTTCTAGTAAGTGTTTCCCTTTGAGCATTTCAAAACTGAACAGTGTTCCTTCTTTCATTATATTGCAAATAGCTGTTATTCCCTTAGCTGTCCAGTCCTTAAATCTAGCATCCAGATTGTTCGGCATAAAATCGGAGTCATTTGCGCACCATTTAAGAATTGCAATGTCTCTCTCTAGTTTATATTCTTTTATAATAGTTTTCCATATTTTAAGAGTCCATTTCAACCACGGGTTGTCAATATTATTTATGTAACTTTGTAGGTTGTTATCAGCCAAAATTGCCTGTATGGGGATGGAAAGTATCCTCTCCTCAATGTTTTTCCATTGAGCACCATATGATGGGTTGCACCAGCATATCACGGTTCTCAACTGTGCTGCAAAATAATGATCTCTAAGAGAAGGTAGGCCCCATCCCCCCCCCATCTTTTCCTTGGCTAATTGCAAAGTTTTGAGACAAACTCTAGGCCTTTTACCTTGCCATATATATCTTGATAGCATCTTGTTCCATTCATTGAATTGATTTTGGTTAATCTCTATTGGTAGGGTCTGAAAGAGATATAGTAGTCTGGGCAGTATATTCATTTTAATAGATTCAATCCTTGAACTGAGACCAGGAAAAGGAATTAGGTTCCATCTTGTTATATCTTCCTTAATTTTTTTATATATAGGCTGATAATTGCATTCTGATAATTTTGCCAAATCTTTTGGTATAATGATGCCCAAATATTTGACGGACTCTTTGCCATGCCCAGGATATCTACTTTTAATTTCTCTTGGTGGGCTATAGTTATATGAAAGTATTTGGGTTTTATCTATGTTGATTTTGAAGGATTGCATCAATTTAGGTAAAGAGTATGTTGGTTGTCCTAGATAGATCAAAATGTCATCCGCGTAACAGGCCAATTTATGCTCTGTCCCTTTAATAGTAATTCCCCTGATATCTTCATTTTTTCTGATCTATTGAGCTAATGGTTCCAGATGTAATGCGAAGAGTAGCGGTGACCATGCGCAACCCTGTCTTATGCCTCTTTCTAGGGTAAAACTATTAGGTAAATATCCATTGATTTTAATCCTGGCAGTAGGATTGTCGTATAGTGCCTGTATAGTTTTAATAATTGTGTCATGTAGACCAAATCTATGTAAAGCTCTGTAAAGAAAATTCCAATTAACCAAATCAAATGCCTTTTCAGCGTCCACGTTTATCACTATTGCTTCAATTTCTTTTTTTTATATGATCCATAATGTGTCCTTCATATATTGTCTTGTGTTTGGCCAGCCCTTTATTATTAAAGCTAAGAGTGAGTTTTTCTCACAACATAGCAGGTGGTAGATCAGGAAAAGAGGGAAATTTTTCCTTGACAAAGTGGCACATCTGCGGGTATTTAAAAAATTGATTATGTGGAAGGCCATATTTGCTGCACGGGTTATCAAAACTATCAAATACGTTATCAGTGTACAAATCCTTAATACGCATAAGACCGTTTAAACCCTATTGTCTAAAAACTGAATCGAATGTGGAGGGAAGAAATAGATGGTTTCTATGAATGGGACCCAAAATTGAAGCTGATGTGAACTTATAGTGGCAGCAAAATTGATCAAAAATTTTGCAGGTGGAGAGCACGACTGGGTTAGATGTGAATTGAGAGAATTTCAATAGTAAGGAAGAATACACCAAAGCTGGGAGAGACGAGGAGTGGCAAGACCGTGTCTCAAGCAGGCACCAGATTATATCTGGCTGGTGGAGCCAAAATAATACCTTTTGAATGTTCGATGCCCAGTAATAATGAATAAAGCTAGGAAGGCCCATTCCACCTTCGTCACAACCTCTTTGGAGAGTGCGCTTATTAACCTTGGGACCTTATTTCCCCAAATAAAGGATGTTATAGCTTGGTTGACTGATTTGAGAATAACTTAGATAAGAAAACTGACAAGCACTGGAAAAAATAAAGAAATCTGGGAAGTATAGTCATTTTCACTGATTGAATTCTCCCAGCTATAGTAAGGGGTAAACTGCACCATCTCTCAAAATCAGCCTTCATTTGGCTAACCTGAGGTCTGTAATTAGCTTCAAAAAGAGATGTAAAAGAGTGAGTAATGTGTATTCCTAGGTATACAAAACCATCTTGAGATAAAGGAAAAGGCAAAGATTCCTGTCGGATCTGTAGGGCCAAGTTATTAATTGGAAAGCATTTGCTTTTTTGAAAGTTCAGTTTATAGCCAGAGAAGACTCCAAATTGACCTAATAATGACACAATAGCAGGACTACTACCTACAGGGTCGTTAACATAAAGTAAGAGGTCATCAGCATATAGGGATACACGGTGTTCCATGTACCCTCTCTTAACACCTTGAAATAATGTAGTTGACTTAAGTGCAATAGAAAGAGGCTCAATTGCAATTGCAAAAAGAAGAGGGGACAATGGGCAGCCTTGGCGAGTGCCACGTGTTAATGGGAAATAGTCAGATCGAAAATAATTTGTCTGTATGCACGCTAAAGGTGAGTGATATAATAGCTTAACCCAGGCCACAAATATTCTGCCAAATCCAAATTTCTCCAAAACACTAAACAAGTATACCCACTCCACTCCATCAAACGCCTTCTCCGCGTCCAAGGAGATAACAACCTCCGGACTCGGAGAATCACTGGGTGAATAAACCACATCAGCCAGTTGATGGATATTAAAAAAAGAATGGCGATTTTTAGTAAAACCTGTTTGATCATCTGAAATTATCTTGGGAAGGGGACGTTCTAAACGGCATGCGAGCACTTTAGCCAAAATTTTCACATCCACATTCAAAAGTGAGATGGGGCGATATGATCCTCATTGAGTTGGGTCCTTGTCCTTTTTAAGAAGAAGTGAAATAGATGCCTGTGAAAGAGTGGGGGGGTAAGGAACTGTTCTCCAAAGATTCCTGAAACACTTCTGGAAGGACCAGTATGAGCTTATCCTTAAATTTCTTATAGAATTCTATCGGATCACCATCAGGACCTGGGGACTTACCACTCTGCATAGCCATAATGGCATTATTAATCTCTTCCTGTCCAAGAGCCTGATCTAAATTCTCCACCTCCTCTGGTTCAAGAGTTGGTATTTCCAAATTATCTAAAAAACGTTTTTTTTTGGATCGGGACTACAGAGCGGTGTGGGAGCTGAATTTTGAAGGAAAGCAGTTTTTTTAAAAACTTCTTCGAGTGCAAGAAGGACGAGACTGCGCAGGCGCATGACATAACAGGACAGCGTGGAGAGTTTAAAAAGGAGAGTTGCTTCCAACGGCTGTCTTTTGGATTGGGACAACAGAGCGGCATGGGAGCTGAATTCTGAAGGAAGGCAGTTTTTTTAAAAAAACTTCTTTGAGTGCAAGAAGGACGAGACTGCACAGGCGTGTGACGTAACAGGACAGCGCGGAGAGTTTAAAAAGGAGACCCCCCCCCATACAGCGGGCAGCTGTCGGAGCGGGCAGCAGAGTGAGTGGTAGCAGAGTGTAGGGCTTTGGCTTCAACTGGCTTCGGTGGTAAATGGGAAGAGGTGAGAGCGAAGCACCAACTCTTTTTTTTTCTCCCCTCCCCCCTTCGCGAATCAGACTGGAGCAGCAGGGCTTACACAGCTAACGGTACGGGCTGACAGTTTAAAAAGTTCATCTGTTTGGCGAGGTAAGTGGATGAACAGACTTATTTTTCCTGTTTCGTTGCTGTAGAATTAGGTAGCATGCCTGCAGGGTTAGTGCTTTGTTCAGGTGTCAGATGTGGGAATCCTGGGAGACCTCCAGCCTCCCTGATGGCCACATCTGCGCCAGGTGCACCGAGATGCAGCTCCTCAGAGACCATGTTAGGGATCTGGAGCTGCAGCTTGATGACCTACTGCTTATCAGGGAAAGTGAAGAGGTGATAGACAGGAGCTACAGGGAGGTACTCATCCCTAGGCTACAGGGGTCAGAAAACTGGGTGATTGTCAGGAGAGGGAAGGGAAATGCCCGGATAGTGGAGAGCACACCTGTGGCTGTCCCCCTCAGCAACAAATATCCTGTTCTAGATGCTGCTGAGGGGGATGACCTGACAGAGGATGCCCACGGTGACCGGGTCTCTGGCACTGACCCAGGCGCTGTTGTGCAGGAGGGAAGGAGGGAGAAGAGGAATGCGGTAGTCATAGGGGATTCCATAGTCAGGGGAACGGACAGCAGATTCTGTGAACCTGATAGAGATACCCACATGGTGTGTTGCCTCCCAGGTGCCAGGGTACGGGATGTCTCGGATCGGGTCCTGAATATTCTGAAGGGGGAGGGTGAGCAGCCAGTTGTCTTGGTACATAAGACCATAAGACCATAAGACAAAGGAGTAGAAGTAGGCCATTTGGCCCATCGAGTCTGCTCCGCCATTTTATCATGAGCTGATCCATTCTCCCATTTAGCCCCACTCCCCTGCCTTCTCACCATAACCTTTGATGCTCTGGCTACTCAGATACCTATCAATCTCTGCCTTAAATACACCCAATGACTTGGCCTCCACTGCTGCCCGTGGCAACAAATTCCATAGATTCACCACCCTCTGACTAAAAAAATTTCTTCGCATTTCTGTTCTGAAAGGGCGCCCTTCAATCCTTAAGTTACACCCTCTCGTACTAGACTCCCCCATCATGGGAAACAACTTTGTCACATCCACTCTGTCCATGCCTTTTAACATTCGAAATGTTTCTATGAGGTCTCCCCTCATTTTCTAAACTCCAAGGAATACAGTCCAAGAGCGGACAAATGTTCCTCATATGTTAACCCTCTCATTCCCGGAATCATTCTAGTGAATCTTCTCTGTACCCTCTCCAACGTCAGCACATCCTTTCTTAAATAAGGAGACCAAAACTGCTCACAGTACTCCAAGTGAGGTCTCACCAGTGCCTTATAGAGCCTCAACATCACATCCCTGCTCCTAAACTCTATTCCTCTAGAAATGAATGCCAACATTGCATTCGCCTTCTTCACTACTGACTCAACCTGGAGGTTAACTTTAAGGGTATCCTGTACGAGGACTCCCAAGTCCCGTTGCATCTCAGAACTTTGAATTCTTTCCCCATTTAAATAATAGTCTGCTCGTTTATTTTTTCTGCCAAAGTGCATAACCATACACTTTCCAACATTGTACTTCATTTGCCACTTCTCTGCCCATTCTTCCAATCTATCCAAGTCTCTCTGCAGACTCTCCATTTCCTCAGCACTACCGGTCCCTCCACCTATCTTCGTATCGTCAGCAAACTTAGCCACAAAGCCATCTATTCCATAAACTAAATCGCTGATGTACAATGTAAAAAGAAGTGGCCCCAACACTGATCCCTGCGGAACACCACTGGTAATTGGCAGCCAACCAGAATAGGATCCCTTTATTCCCACTCTCTGTTTCCTGTCAATCAGCCAACGCTCTATCCATGTATGTAACTTTCCCGTAATTCCATGGACCCTTATCTTGTTAAGTAGCCTCATGTGTGGCACCTTGTCAAGGGCCTTCTGAAAATCCAAATATACAACATCCACTGTATCTCCCTTGTCCAGCCTACTGGTAATTTCCTCAAAAAATTGTAATAGGTTTGTCAGGCAGGATTTTCCTTTAAGGAATCCATGCTGAGTTCTGCCTATCTTGTCATATGCCTCCAGGTACTCTGTAACCTCATCCTTGACAATCGACTCTAACAATTTCCCAACCACCGATGTCAAGCTAACAGGTCTATAATTTCCTTTCTGCTTCCTTGCCCCCTTCTTAAATAGCGGAGTGACATTTGCAATCTTCCAGTCCTCCGGAACCATGCCAGAATCTATTGACTTTTGAAAGATCATCGCTAATGCCTCCGCAATCTCCACAGCTACTTCCTTCAGAACACGATGGGGCATTCCATCTGGTCCGGGAGATTTATTTACCTTTAGACTATTCAGCTTCCAGAGTACTTTCTGTCGTAATTGTGTCTGCGCACACTTCTCTTCCCTGCCACCCTTGAGTGTCCGGTATACTGCTGTCTTCCTCAGTGAAGACTGATGCAAAATACTTGTTCAGTTCCTCTGCCATCTCCTCATCTCCCATTACAATTTCTCCAGCATCATTTTCTATCAGTCCTATATCTACTCTCACCTGTCTTTTACTCTTTATATACGGGCAGACTATTATTTAAATGGGGAAAGAATTCAAAGTTTTGAGATGCAACAGGACTTGGGAGTCCTCGTACAGGATTCCCTTAAAGTTAACCTCCAGGTTGAATCGGTAGTGAAGAAGGCGAATGCAATGTTGGCATTCATTTCTAGAGGAATAGAGTATAGGAGCAGGGATGTGATGCTGAGGCTCTATAAGGCGCTGGTGAGACCTCACTTGGAGTACTGTGGGCAGTTTTGGTCTCCTTATTTAAGAAAGGGTGTGCTGACGTTGGAGAGGGTACAGAGAAGATTCACTAGAATGATTCCGGGAATGAGAGGGTTAACATATGAGGAACGTTTGTCCGCTCTTGGACTGTATTCCTTGGAGTTTAGAAGAATGAGGGGAGACCTCATAGAAACATTTCGAATGTTAAAAGGCATGGACAGAGTGGATGTGGCAAAGTTGTTTCCCATGATGGGGGAGTCTAGTACGAGAGGGCATGACTTCAGGATTGAAGGGCGCCCTTTCAGAACAGAAATGCGAAGAAATTTTTTTAGTCAGAGGGTGGTGAATCTATGGAATTTGTTGCCACGGGCAGCAGTGGAGGCCAAGTCATTGGGTGTATTTAAGGCAGAGATTGATAGGTATCTGAGTAGCCAGGGCATGAAAGGTTATGGTGAGAAGGTGGGGCAGTGGGACTAAATAGGATAAAATGGATCAGCTCATGATAAAATGGTGGAGCAGACTCGATGGGCCAAATGGCCTACTTCTGCTCCTTTGTCTTATGGTCTTATGGTCTATATACTTGAAAAAGCTTTTAGTATCCTCTTCGATATTATTTGCTAGCTTCCTTTCATAGTGAATCTTTTCTCTCTACATGTTGGTATCAATGACATTAAATAGGACAAGAGAGGAGGTCCTGAAGAGTGATTTCTGGGAGTTAGGAAGGAGGCTGAGAAGCAGGACCTCCAGGGTAGTAATCTCGGGATTGCTACCTGTGCCACGTGCTAGCGAGGGCATGAATAGTAGGATCAGGCAGATGAATGCGTGGCTGAGAGACTGGTGCAGGGGGCAGGGCTTCAGATTCTTGGATAATTGGGATCTCTTCTGGGGGAAGTATGACCTGTTCAAAATGGACAGGTTACACCTGAACCCAAAGGGAACCAATATCCTGGTGGGAAAGTTTAATAGAGCTGTTAGGGAAGGTTTAAACGAATTTGGCAGGGGGACAGGAACTGGAATGGGAATGATAGAGTGGAGGAAGGGAGAAACAGAAATAAATCTAAGATAGTGAGCAGTAAAGATGTCAGGAAAGACAGGCAGGTGATGGGGCAAATTTGTAGCCATTGAGATGAGTTGCAGTGTAATAAAGTTACAGTGAAATCAAAGCGAAAAGTACCAAATACTGGTCTTAGGGTGTTATACTTAAATGCACGCAGTATAAGGAATAAGGTGGATGATCTTGTCATACAGCTACAGATTGGCAGGTATGATATTGTGGCCATCACTGAGACGTGGCTAAAGGATGCATGTCTCTGGGAGCTGAACGTCCAAGGATACACGATGTATCGGAAGGATAGAAAGGTAGGCAGAGGGGGAGGCGTGGCTTTATTGGTAAGAAATTATATTAATTCATTAGAAAGAGGTGATATCGGATCGGTAGGTGCAGAATCTTTATGGGTTGAGCTAAGAAATCGCAGGGGTAAAAGGACCCTGATGGCAGTTATTTATAGGCCTCCAAACAGCTGCAGTGATGTGGACTGCAAATTACAACAGGAAATAGAAAAGGCTTATCATAAAGGCAGTGTTATGATAATTGTGGAGGATTTTAACATGCGAGTGGATTGGGAAAATCAGGTCGGCACTGGATCTCAAGAGAGAGAATTTGTAGAATGTCTGCAGAATTGTTTTTTAGAACAGCTTGTTGTTGAGCCCACTAGGGGATCAGCTGTACTGGATTGGGTATTGTGTAATGAACCAGAGGTGATTAGAGAGACTGAGGTGAAGGTACCCTTAGGAGACAGTGATCATAACATAATTGAGTTCACTGTGAAATTTGAAAAAGAGAAGCTGAAATCTGATGTGTCGGTATTTCAGTGGAGTAAAGAAAATTACAGTGGCATGAGAGAGGAACTGGCCAAAGTTGACTGGAAAGGGACATTGGCGGGAAAGACAGCAGAGCAGCAGTGGCTGGAGTTTATGCGAGATGTGAGGAAGGTGCAAGACAGGTATATCCCAAAAATGAAGAAATTTTCGAATGGGTAAAGGATGCAACTGTGGTTGACAAGAGAAGTCAAAGCCAAAGTTAAAGCAAAGGAGAGGGCATACAAGGAAGCAAAAATTAGTGGGAAGACAGAGGATTGGGAAGTTTTTAAAAGCTTACAAAAGGAAACTAAGAAGGTCATTAAGAGGGAAAAGATTAACTATGAAAGGAAGCTAGCAAATAACATCAAAGAGGCCACTAAAAGCTTTTTGAAGTATATAAAGAGTAAAAGACAGGTGAGAGTAGATATAGGACCAATAGAAAATGATGCTGGAGAAATTGTAATGGGAGATAAGGAGAAACGGAGGAACTGAACGAGTATTTTGCATTAGTCTTCACCGAGGAGGACATCAGCAGTATACCGAACACTCAAGGGTAGCAGGGAAGAGAAGTGTGCGCAGACACAATTACGACAGAAAGTACTCTGGAAGCTGAATAGGCTAAAGGTAGATAAATCTCCCGGACCAGATGGAATGCACCTGCGTGTTCTGAAGGAAGTAGCTGTGGAGATTGCGGAGGCATTAGCGATCATCTTTCAAAAGTCGATAGATTCTGGCATGGTTCCGGAGGACTGGAAGATTGCAAATGTCACTCCGCTATTTAAGAAGGGGGCAAGGAAGCAAAAAGGAAATTATAGACCTGTTAGCTTGACATCGGTGGTTGGGAAGTTGTTGGAGTCGATTGTCAAAGATGAGGTTACAGAGTACCTAGAGGCATATGACAAGATACGCAGAACTCAGCATGGATTCCTTAAAGGAAAATCCTGCCTGACAAACCTATTACAATTTTTTGAGGACATTACCAGTAGGCTAGACAAGGGAGATGCAGTGGATGTTGTATATTTGGATTTTCAGAAGGCCTTTAACAAGGTGCCACACATGAGGCTACTTAACAAGGTAAGAGCCCATGGAATTATGGGAAAGTTACATACGTGGATAGAGCTTTGGCTGATTGGCAGGAAACAGAGAGTGGGAATAAAGGGATCCTATTCTGGTTGGCTGCCGGTTACCAGTGGTGTTCCACAGGGGTCCGTGTTGGGGCCACTTCTTTTTACTTTGTACATCAACGATTTGGATTATAGAATAGATGGCTTTATGGCTAAGTTTGCTGACAATACGAAGATAGGTGGAGGGGCCGGCAGTGCTGAGGAAACAGAGAGTCTGCAGAGAGACTTGGATAGATTGGAAGAATGGGCAAAGAAGTGGCAAATGAAATACAATGTTGGAAAGTGTATGGTTATGCACTTTGGTAGAAGTAATAAATGGGCAGACTATTATTTAAATGGGGAAAGAATTCAAAGTTCTGAGATGCAACGGGACTTGGGACTCCTCGTACAGGATACTCTTAAGGTTAACCTCCAGACTGAGTTGGTGGTGAAGAAGGCGAATGCAATGTTGGCATTCATTTCTAGAGGAATAGAGTATAGGAGCAGGGATGTGATGTTGAGGCTCTATAAGGCACTGGTGAGACCTCACTTGGAGTACTGTGAGCAGTTTTGGTCTCCTTATTTAAGAAAGGATGTGCTGACGTTGGAGAGGGTACAGAGAAGATTCACTAGAATGATTCCGGGAATGAGAGGGTTAACATATGAGGAACATTTGTCCGCTCTTGGACTGTATTCCTTGGAGTTTAGAAGAATGAGGGGAGACCTCATAGAAACATTTTGAATGTTGAAAGGCATGGACAGAGTGGATGTGGCAAAGTTGTTTCCCATGATGGGGGAGTCTAGTACGAGAGGACACAACTTAAGGATTGAAGGGTGCCCATTCAGAACAGAAATGCGAAGAAATTTTTTTAGTCAGAGGGTGGTGAATCTATGGAATTTGTTGCCACGGGCAGCAGTGGAGGCCAGGTCATTGGGTGTATTTAAGGCAGAGATTGATAGGTATCTGAGTAGCCAGGGCATCAAAGGTTAAGGTGAGAATGTGGGGGAGTGGGACTAAATGGGAGAATAGATCAGCTCATGATAAAATGGCAGAGCAGGCTCGATGGGCCGAATGGCCGACTTCTGCTCCTTTGTCTTATGGTCTTATAAAAGTTGCTGGTGAACGCAGCAGTCCAGGCAGCATCTCTAGGAAGACATACAGTCGACTTTTCTGGCTGAGATCCTTCGTCAGGACTAACTGAAAGAAGAGCTAGTAAGAGATTTGAAAGTTGGAGGGGGAGTAGGAGATCCACAATGATAGGAGAAGACAGGAGGGGGAGGGATGGAGCCAAGAGCTGGTCAGGTGATAGGCAAAAGGGATATGAGAGGATCATGGGACAGGAGGCCTAGGGAGAAAGAAAGGGGGAGGGGGGAAGCCCAGAGGATGGGCAAGGGGTATAGTCAGAGGGACAGAGGGAGAAAAAGGAGAGTGAGAGAAAAAATATATATATAATAAATAAATATTGGATGGGGTACGAGGGGGAGGTGGGGCATTAACAGAATTTAGAGAAGTCAATGTTCATGCCATCAGGTTGGAGGCTACCCAGGTGGAAGATAAGGTGTTGTTCCTCCAACCTGAGTGTGGCTTCATCTTTACATTAGAGGAGGCCATGTATAGACATATCAGAATGTGAATGGGACGTGGAATTAAAATGTGTAGCCACTGGGAGATCCTGCTTTCTCTAGCGGACAGAACGTAGATGTTCAGCGAAACGGTCTCCCAGTCTGCATCGGGACCATATTTGTTATATCTGAGGGAAACTCTGAGGAATACAGAAAGGAATAAAAAGTTGCAAAGATGTTATTAATCTCTTTCGGATTGCTTGTCCAGTTTTGGTGCATGTCTCTTATCTGGGGAGTAAGTCGTGATGTAGCTCAACTGATGAGTCATAAGCCGGCTCGCCTTATCACCATATTCATAATAGAGGCCACGTGTCTTAAGAATTATTTGTTCTGATAGGTTTGTAGATAGAAGATTAAACTTCGCTCGCAAATCAGCCAGGGTTTTATATAATTCCACAGTGGGTGCCTCAGAATATTGCCTATCCAGGTCCAAAATAGATTGCAATATCACTTGCATTTCCTTCCTACGCTCTTTATTGGTATGTGAAGTATAAGATATTATTTGACGCCTCAAGTAAGCTTTTAAAGTTTCCCAAAGTAAAGAGTATGATACCGATTCAGTTTTGTTAGTCTCGAAGAATGTGTTAATGTTAGCTGATATATAACTACAAAATTTCTCACTGGAAAGCAAAAGGGGGTTAAGTCTCCACAGAGGCCACTCTCTAATGTTTAAAGGAAAACATAGGTCCAGTTTCATGGGCAAGTGATCAGATATAACTATAACAGTGTACTCAATTTGTCTAATCATTGGTATCAAGGAGCTATCTATAAAGAAATATTCTAGCCTGGAATAGGCGTGGTGAACATGAGAAAAGAAAGAGAATTGCCTAACTGATGGATTCAAAAATCTCCAAGGATCCATATAACCATTTTGTTGCATAAACATCGAGAAAGCCTTTGCCATACCAGAAAATGTTCCCCTAGGGCAAGACCTATCAAGCAGTGGGTCAATAGCACAGTTCAAATCTCCTGAAAAGATTAGCTGGTGTGTATTCAGGTTAAATATTAATGACAAAACCTTATTTGCAAAGTGGACGTCATCCCAATTAGGGGCATAAACATTTACCAAAATGACAGGTATCTGAAAGAGAGATCCAGAGACTATAATAAAGCGACCATTAGGGTCACTGATTCCATCAGATGGCGTAAAATGCATTCTTTTGGTGATTAATATTGCCACCCACCCTGGACCTATTATTAAATCTGGAGTGAAAAACCTGAGTAACCCATGCTTTACGAAGTCTATTATGGTCCTCCACTTTTAAATGTGTCTCTTGTAGAAATGGTATATCTGCTTTTAATTGTTTCAGATAAGAGAAAACTTTAGCTCTTTTAACAGGACCATTGAGCCCCTTTACATTCCAAGAAATAAACCTCACAGGGTGGCCTCCAGCAGCAGCACTCACGTTAACCATATCAAAAGATACACAGGGCCTACAATCCAAAACAGTGCAAGGGTATAAGTTGCACACAATAACACACAATGAAAAGAAAGTCTGGCCCATTCGTAACATACAAAAGAATAAGCTGCCATGGTAATCCCCCAAAACACTCCCGCCACCCCTTTACACAAACAACAAAAAAACCCAATTAACCCCCGAAACCTAGATCTGCCTCCCCAACTGAAGATGATCGCAGGCAGTACCCAACAAAAAACTTCCAAAGCCTTCCCCATACAACCAAATTTTCAATCTAATCTAGGGTGGCTCCCCTCCTTAAAATTTATACCATCACTTATTCTACCTTTAATATATATATAGGCTAAAGATACTAGGAAACTAAATGCCTGAGATACAAATCCCAAATATTTACATTTTGCTAGTTGAAAGTTTTTGTTAATCAGATTCCGCAGCATAGCAGTTCAACCCGATCGCGTTTCACAAATTAAACTGGAAAAAATGAACAAAGAAGTGGATTGAGAAAATTAAGTTTGCCTCAGCAGGAGGCCCCATCAATGCTGCATGAATAACCTAAAAAAAATCATTGCTCTTCTCGTTCTTCTTCTCCCCTGAGCGAATGATAAAACTCTTTGGCCGCCTCTGCTGTATCGAAATAATACCTTTCACCTTCATGCATGACCTGGAGCCGGGCAGGATACAAGAGGCCAAACCTGACCCCTTTCCCGCAAAGCAGGGATTTCACCTCCTTGAAAGCTGCTCGTTTTTTCCCCAGCTCCACACTAAAACCTTCATGAAAAAACACGCGATGTCCGCAGAAATACAGCTCCTGCTTCCGTCTATTGATGATGCGTTTCTTATCTTGAAGGAAGTGAAAGAGAACCAGGAACGTTCTTGGTCTCATTTGCTTGGCCCCAGAGACACCGAATGGTTTAGCCCCGACTCGGTGAGCACGCGAAAGTACGAGAGGTCTTGGGAAAAAATTTGTCCCCAGCACTTCGTCAAAAAACTCGGTCATAAATTTAACAGGGTCCGAACCTTCCAAATTTTCAGGAATGCCGACCACTCTCAAATTGGATCTCTGCGACCGATTTTCGAGGTCATCAAGCTTTCCCTTCAGAAATGCGTTTTCGCTCTGCAACGCTGCAATGGCGGCTTCGGCGCTCACCAGTCAGTCACTGTAATCATTCAGGCCATCTTCAACCCCACGAATGCGTTCGTTGTGTGACTCGTAATGAGACATAATTTGCTCCATGGTAGCATTCACCAGTGACAAAGCATCTTCAAGTTCTCTGTTTAGGGTAGAATGCATCGCTTGTGTCATGTCAGTAAGAAATACTAAATGAAGCCTCTCCAGGTCCAGGTCCAGCAGCGTGCAATGGCGCCATTACTGTAACATCAGCTTTCTTGCTCGAGGCTTTGCCATCTTTTTCCCCAGATTTACTTCGAAGGTACATTTTAATAGCCATTTCAGTGTCCAGCAATTTCCCGGGTTGTTCACAATGTTAAATATTCAGTTATCTCGAGCATATGGCAAAGATAAACAGGTAGATTTTCATTAAAAGTCGGGAGCCACACTCACACGCACCCACTCACTCCATGCTCAACCCGGAAGTCGCCCGTGTGTCAAAATTGTCCAACTTTTGATATTTTGTTCTCCACATCAAATAGTACAATAAATGATCATAAAATATTTTTTTGCAATTTTTTTGGGGGGTTAGGTGGCATTTTGACCTGCCTAATATCGGACTGCTGGAAAATGACACTGGAGTGGTAATAATGGAGTACAAACAAATTGCAGATGAACCTAAGTATTTTGTGTCAGTATTCACTGTGGAATATGCCAGCAGTATCTGAGAAATTCAGGAGTGTCAGGGGGCAGAAGTGAGTGTAGTTGCTATTACTAAGGAGAAGATGCTTAGGAAGTTGAAGGATTTGAATGTAGATAATTCACCTGGACCAGATGGACTACAGCCCAAAATTCTGAAAGAGGTAGCTGAAGAAATTGTGGAAGCATCTTTCAAACATCTAGATTCTAGAATGGTTCTGGAAGACTTGAAAATTGCAAATGTCACTCCACTCTTCAAGAAGAGAGGGAGGCAGAAAAAAGGAAATTATAGGCTAGCCTGCCTGAATTCTGCGGCTGATTCTATTACTCAGGAAGTTTTGGAGTACTTGGAGACACATGATAAAGTAGGCCAAAGTCAGCATGGTTTCCTTAAGGGGAAATCTTGCTTGACAAACCTGCTGGAATTCTTTGATGAAATAGCAGGCAAGATAGACAAAGGAGAGTCAGTGGATGTTCTTTACTTGGATTTTCAGAAGGCCTTCGACAACATGCTGCACGTGAGGCTGCTAAACACGATAACAGGCCATAGTATTATAGGAAAGATCCTAGCATAGAGAGAAGATTGGCTGACTGGCAGAAGGCAAAGAGTAGGAGTAAAAGGGGGCCTATTCTACTTGGCTGCTGGTAACTAGTGGTGTTTCACAGGGGTCGGTATTAAGACTATATTTTTTACATTATATGTCAACGATTTGGATGAAGGAATTGATGGATTTATGATGGATTTTGCAGTCGATACAAAGATTGGTAGAGGGGCAGGTAGTGTTGAGGAAGCAGGAATTCTGCAGAAAGACTTAGATAGATTGGGAGAATGGGCAAAGAAGTGGCAGTTGCAATATAGTGTAGGGAAATGTATAGTCATGCACTTTGCTAGAAGAAATAAAGATGTCAACGTAGACTTTTTATAAACAGAGAGAAAATTCAGAAATCAAGTGTTCAAAGGAATTTCCTAAAGGTTAACTTGCAGGCTGAGTTGGTGGTAGAAAAGGCAAATGGAACGTTAGCATTTATTTTGAGAGGGCTAGAATATAAGAGCAAGGATGTGATGCCAAGGCTTTATAAAGCATTGGTCAGAACACACGGAGTATTGCGAGCAGTTTTGGATCCCTTATGTGTGAAAGGATGTGCTGGCACTGGAAAGAGTCCAGAGGAATGAAATGGTTAATGTATGAGGAGTGTTTGATGGTTCTGGGCTGTACTTGCTGGAGTTTAGAAGAAGAGTGGGAGGGATCTCATTGAAAGTCGTCAAATAGATACAGTGGATGTGGAGAAGATGTTTCCTTTAGTGGGAGAGCCTAGGACCAGAGGGCACAGCCTCAGAATAGAGGGATGTCCATTTATTACAGAGATGAGAAAGAATTTCTTTAGCTGGAGGCTGATAAATCTGTATATTTCATTGCCATGAAAAACATGGAGGTCTATTCATTGAGTATACTGTATTTAAAGTGGACATTAATAGGTTCTTGATATGGGGAGAAAACAGGAGAATGGGGTTAAGAAAGATAATAAATCAGCCGTGATGGAATGGCAAGTCAGACTCAGTTGGCTGAATGGCCTAATTATACTCCTGTGTATTATGGTGTTATGGTCTTATTCACCAAAATGAATGTCCCTACGTCCTGTAGCCCAATGAGTCTTCCAGTACCTTATACCAAATTCTTACATGTTGTTGCAGGGAGTGTGCCGGTATTTGCAATGGATTGTTTGAAGTACGTGAGCACTTGCAGGGCTTCTCAAGATAGTTTTTCAATATTTCATTCCTAGAGTTAATAAATATGATTTACTACTGTGCAGTGGCAAAAGGAGAATTTTCTTCCTACTACATAGATCACCACATTGTACACACAGCCCCAAGCTGTATAAAAAAACATTTTCTACATAGGAGCCATTGCTTTT
Organism: Mobula hypostoma; assembly: GCF_963921235.1. Lineage (NCBI taxonomy): Eukaryota > Metazoa > Chordata > Chondrichthyes > Myliobatiformes > Myliobatidae > Mobula > Mobula hypostoma. The sequence continues at coordinate 64,306,289 of NC_086102.1, read as the reverse complement.
TAAGGATCTGTCAATGAATTCTGCTTATGTAAATAAAATTAAATAAAGAGCAAGTGTATATCAACTAATTCTTCAGGGCAAGACACCTAATGAGATAATCATTTGAGCAGGAAAATGCACCAGAGGTTATGCTTGGTGTGATCTACAAAGGCACATTACGCTGCTCTTTCCACAACCAGCCTGCACTGTCCCTGCTATGTATTTAATAGTCCAGTTATATTTGAGTAATCTTGTATATATATTGGTTGAGGCAGCATTCTTGTTCATTAAATAATCCATTATGGGTTATATGTATAAATACGAGAATTGCATACGTCATCACGCTATGACACAATACGTGCACGTCTCACTTAAAGTGAACACGAAGTTAGACCTGCATTTCAGACTCCCATGACCTCCTTTGAATAAGTTTAATGTTTTAATGTTACAAAACATAATGGTCCCGTCTCCAGAATTCAGCTGCTGATTCGTTGGGTGTAGGTTTGCTGATTAGCAGAAGGCTGAGAAGTGCCTTCTGGGCACATTCTGATCTTTTATGTGAGTGCTGGACAGGAATTCAAAGATTACAACACCCTCCCAACCTCCTTCCCGCTCACCTGTCAACTACCAGATTTTACTCCTCCCACACTCCCCCTATTATCATAGGTTTCAATAGGTACATTTAATATCAGAGGAATGTATACAATATACATCCTGAAATTCTTTTTCTTCACAAACATCCACAAAAATAGAGGGGTGCCCGAAAGAATGAATAACAGTTAAATGTTAGAACGCCAAAGCCCCCTACCCAAGCTCCCCCCTCCCACGCACAAGCAGCAGCAAAGCAACGACCCCCCTCACCCACCAGCAAAAAAAGCATCCGCACCCCCCACCAAGCACTTAAGCGTGCAGCATAGCATCAGTAAAGACACAGACTTGCAGTACCCCAAAGACTGCTCGTTCATCCAGTGTTCGACATACTGCAGGCACTCTCTCTCCCTAATAAGGGAAAAAGGGGTGCCCCTGTTTCATGATTCCTGCCCCCTTCCTTTCTTTTCCCAATGAAGAGTCTTGACCTGAAAAGTCAACTGTTTATTTTCTCCTCCACAGCTGCTGTCTGTCTTGCTGAGTTCACCCAATATTTTGTGCGTGTTGTTCAAGTTGAAGGTAATTTTCAACTGAGACCAATTTTTATACTGAACAGACTTGTTTCCAACAAACTGGAAATTACTGGCAGAATCAGACATATACACTGTAATACTTCCTGTAATACTGTATCTTTTGGGAGTTGGTTTTGATATCTGGAATCCTCCCATTCACCTTGTTGGAATACCAATGGAGACTATTAAACAGAGGAGGAATAAACTCTGTATTTGATTTTGGTAGTGCCTATATTCAAGAACCTCTGGCCCCAGCAGGCATCCCCCACATCAGTAATAAGTTAGAACGGCTGCTCTTGTACAATCTTACTGACTGATGTGATCTGAGAGTTGAGCAGCAAAACATAATAAGGATTCAGAAATGAACAGATTACAGGGGACATGCTATTGTACACCCACCCCCCAAAAAACATGTCAGACTTTGCTAGGATTTGAGCCTGAGTTAAAGCCTCTGCTCCTTTTGTCATCTGTGAGGCCTTTACGGGGTTCTAAAGGTTTCTGATACATACAAGCCATTTTAAAATCACTACAACTGCCTTAAATAATTTAAGAAAGACTATTTATTTAAAAATCACATTAAAATTTAATACATCATGAAAATGTTAAGACATTAAAATTAAATAAGTTAAAAATAAATAGCTGAATTTACCTTGTTCTTTCTTCACTCCAGATCAAGAGCTGACATTCAGTCAACTCGGGACACCGCTCCTCTGTAAGCTGATGGAGAACTGGAGAGCCGGGCTCCCTGGTGTGCTGCTGGGCAATCCGGGCAGACCTAGGTTGTGCTGCGGGGCTCAGATGTGGAGTCCAGTGATGAAGCTGAGTAGCAGATGGGCCAGCATCTGTCACTGTGTTTGTCCAAGATCTATACGGTAATGTTTAAGTCCAGATACACTTGCATAACACAGAGTGAGGCCATTTGACCCCATTGAGTCCATGGCAGCTTCAGGGTGACCAATGCTAACAATCCCATTCCCTGTATCACTGCACCTTATTTTATCCCTCTCACGTAAGTGACTCCCCTTGATTATTTTGACACTTACCTACAAAAGCGATTGCAGATGCTGGAATTTGGAGCAACAGAAAAGGAACTGGAGTAACTCAGAGGATCAGGCAGCAAGTGTCTTGACCCAAAACATCGACTCTCCAATAATCCATCCGTACAACTTTGCAAAACTTGCCATGCACAGCAGAACGCTTTTGGTTCCGCGGGATTACTGACGAGGCCAAGCTTGTTCTAATATGTATTTACATAGTATTTGTAATGCATTCTTCAAGATACAGTCATGATGAATCTCAGATAACCAAGAGAAAGGGCAACAATCATATCAGTGCCCAAGAAGAGCCGGGTGAGCTGCCTTAACAACTATCATCCAGTAGCACTCACATCTATGTAATAAAGAGCTTTGAGAGGTTGGTTGGTTATGGCGAGAATCAGCTCCTGCCTAAGGAAGGACCTGAACCCACTGTGATTCGCTACAATAGTTCTTCAGTGGATACATAAAATCATAAGAAATAGGAGCAGGAGTAGTCCATCTGGCCCATCGAGCCTGCTCCACCATTCAACAAGATCATTGCTGATCTGGCCATGGACTCATTTCCACCTACCTGCCTTTTCCCCATAAACCTCAATTCTATCAAGGTTATCCAATCTTGCCTTAAATATATTTACTGAGGTAGCCTCCATTGCTTCATTGGGCAGAGAATTCCACAGATTCACCACCCTCTGGGAAAAGCAGTTCTTCCTCATCTGCATCCTAAATTTATTACCTCGAATCTTGAGGCTGTGTCCCCTAGTTCTAGTCTCACCTACCAGTGGAAATAACTTTCCTGCTTCTAACTTATCTATCCATTTCATAATTTTGTATGTTCTAAAATATCTCCTCTCATCCTTCTCAATTCCAGTGAGTACAGTCCCAGGCGCCTCAATTTCTCCTCATGTTCTAACCCCCTCATCTTTAGAATCAACCTGGTGAACCTCCTCTGTACTGCCTCCAAAGCCAGTGTATCCTTCCTCAAGTAAGGAGACCAGAACTGCATGCAGTACTCCAGGTGCAGCCTCACCAGTACCCTGTACAGTTGCTGCATAACCTCCCTGATCTTAAATTCAATCCCTCTAGCAATGAAGGCCAACATTCCATTTGCCTTCTTGATAGCCTGCTGCCCCTGCAAACCAACCTTTTGTGATTCATGCACAAGCACTCCCAAGTCCATCTGCACAGCAACACGCTGCAATCTTTTACTATTTAAATAATAATCTGATCTTCCATTTTCCCTTCCAAAGTGGATGACTTTGCATTTACCAACATTGTACTCCATCTGCCAGACCCTTGCCCACTCACTTAACCTATCTATATCTCCATGCAGCCTCTCCACATCCTCTGCACAATTTGCTTCTCCACTCAATTAAGTGTCATCATCAAACCTAGATACACAACACTCAGTCCCCTATTCCAGATCGTTAATATATATTGTGAACAGTTGAGGGCCCAGCACTGACCCCTGCTGACCAGAAAAACACCCATGTATCCCAACTCTCTACTTTCTATTGGTTCACCAATTCTCTATTCATGCTAATACATCACCCCCAACTCTATGAATCCTTATCTTAGGGATAAGTCTTTTACATAGCACCTTACCAGATGCCTTCTGGAGATCCAAATAAATAACATCAATCTGTTCCCCTCTATCCACTGCATTCATTATATCCCCAAAGAACTCCAGTTAGTTTGTCGAACAGGACCTGCCTTTGCTGAATCCATGATGCATCTGCCTGATGGATGCATTTCTTTCCAGATGGCTTGCTATTTCTTCTTTAATGATAGCTTCAAGCATTTTCCCAACTACAGATATTAAACTAACTGGCCGATAGTTACCTGCCTTTTGCCTACATCCTTTTTTAAACAGTGGTGTGACATTCGGCTTCTTCCATTCCGCTGGCACCTGCCCAGAGTCCAGAGAATTTTGGTAAATTATCACCAAATCCTCAACTACTGCCATTTCTTTCAGTACCCTGGGATGCATTCCATCAGGACCAGGGGGCTTGTCTTTCTTTAGGCTCACAGGTTTGCTCAGCACTCCCTCTTTAGTGATAGCTATTATATCGAGGTCATCACCTCCCATTGCATCCATATCATCCCTCTTTGGCATGTTAAACATGTCCTCCACTGTGAAAACTGACACAAAATAGTCATTCAAAGCCTCAGCCATTTCCTCATTACCTAATATCAATTCCGCCTTGTCGTCCTCCAAGGGATCTATGTTTACTTTAGCCACCCTTTTCTACCTTACATAATTATAAAAACGTTTACTATCCATTCTTACGTTTTGTGTTAGTTTATTTTCATAATCTATCTTCCCTTTCTTTATTGCTCGCTTAGTGGTACTTTGTTGCTTTTTATTGTTTTCCCAATCTTCCAGTTTCCCACTACTCTTTGCAACATTGTAGGCACAAGTTTTTAGTTTGATGCCTTCCTTTATTTCTTTAGTTATTCATGGCAGGCTCTCCCCACCCTTACTGTCCTTGCTTTTAACTGGAATATACTCTGTGAAACTGAAACTCTGTGAAAAATATCTTTGGAAGTCTTCCACTGTTCTTCAACCATCCCACCATATAGCCTGCGATCCCAGTCTACCCTGTCCAACTTCTGTCTCATCCCGTTGTAGTCTCCCTTGTTTAAGTATAGTACACTGGTTTTAGATCGAACTATTGCACCCTCCATTTGAGAAACTCAGTCATACTGTGATCACTCTTTCCAAGAGGATCCCTAACTACAAGATTGCTAATTTTACCTGTCTACAGGACCAGATCTAAGATAATACGCTCCCTTGTAGGTTCAGTAAGGTACTGTTCCAGAAAGCTATCATGGATTCACTCTATGAAGTCCTCTTCAAGACTGCCTTGATCAGCTTGATGTGTAAATTAAAGTCCTCCACAATAACTGCTGTTCCATTCTTACATGCCTCAGATATTTCTCTGTTTATTGCCTGTGCCACTGTAATGTTATTGTTCGGTGGCCTACTGACAATCTCACCAGTGATATTTTTCCCTTTATTATTCCAAATCTCTACCCAGATGGATTCAATATTCTGCTCTTTAGATCTTATATTGTCTCTCACTTTTACCCTGATCTCATCCTCAATTAAGAGTGCTACATCACCTCCCTTACCTTACTGCCTATCCTTCCGAACTACCTGATATCCTGGGATATTTGATTCCCAATCCTCTCCATCCTGCAACGATGTTTCTGTAATGGCCACTAAATCATACATCTTTATACTGATTTATGCCACAAGTTTACTGACCTTGTTATGAATACTACGGGCATTCAGATAAAGTACCCTTACACTCATTGTGCTTTTAAAATCTAGAAATCTTTGTCTCTTATTCACTTGACTTTTCTGCATTCCTCCCTTACTTTTCTCTTCTTTAACTTTTGCATTTACTTTATCTTTATCTATACTTTTCTCTTTTACTTTATCCATACCTCCAATCTGTTGAACCACTCCCTGCTATTTAGTTTAAAGCCCTATCCACACCCCTAGTTATGCAATTCGCCAGGATCCAGGTCCCATCATGGGGTGGAGCCCATCCCAATGGAACAGCTCCCTCCCTCCCCAACACTGGTGCCAGTCTCCCACCTAATTCTCCCACACCGATCCTTGAGCCACTCATTTAATTCTCTAATCTTCTTGACCCTGTGCCAATTTGCATGTAGCTCAGGTAATAATCCAGAGATTACCACCTTTTTGGTTCTGCTTTTTAAGTTAGTCCCTAGCTGCTCAAATCCTCTCAGCAGAAACTATTTCCTTGTTCTACCAATGTTGTTGGTACCCACGTGGACAATGACAACTGGATCTTTCCCTGCCCACTGCAAATTCCTCTTCAGGTCAGATAAAATGTCCCGAACCCGGACACCAGGCAGACAACACATTCTTCGGGACGCTCTATCCCTGCGATAGAGAACTTTGTCTATTCCCCTCACTATACTATCCCCAATTACCACTACATTTTTCTTCTCTCTCCCCTCTTGAATGACACCTTGAACCATGGTGCCACAGTTAGGTTGCTCATCCTTCCTACAGCCCCCACTCTCATTCACACAGGGAGCAAGAATCTCAGACCTGTTGGACAAGCTCGAGGGTTGAAGCTCCTACAACACTGCCTCTTGGATCCCGCTACCTGCCTCACTCACAGTCCCTGACTAAAGACCGAATTTGAGGCAGCTAACCTAATGGGTGTGCCTATTTCCTGAAATAGAGCATCCAAGTAACTCTCCCCCTCCCTGACGTGTCGCAGTGTTTGAAGCTCAGATTCATCAGCTCGATCTCATTGGCTCTTCATGTGGCCTTCCATCACTTGAACAATACTAAGCCTTACACCAGGCTGCTGTTTATTGACTACAGCTCAGCGTTTAACACAATCATTCTTACAGTTCTAATTAAAAGGCCGCAAAACCTGGGCCTCTGTACCTTCATCTGCAACTGGATGCTCGATTTCCTGACCGGAAGATCACTGTCTGTGCGGATCAAAAATAACATCTCCACCTTGCTGATAATCAACACTGGCGCACCTCAGGGACATGTGCTTAGCCCTCTGCTCTACTCTCCCTACATCCATGACTGCGTGGCTAGGTACAGCTCAAATGCCGTCTGTAAACTTGCTGACGACACATCTATTGTTGGCAGAGTTTCAGATGGTGACGAGGTGTACAGGAGCTGGATAGGTCAGTAGCTGTGTGGTGTCGCAGCAGCAACTTTGTACTCAATGGCAGTAAAACCATAGAACTGATTGTGGATTTCAGAAAGGGTTAGATGAGGGAGGGATCAGAAGTGGAAAGGGTGAGCAATTTCATGTTCCTAGGTGTCGACATCTCTGAGGATTTATCCTGGGCCCATCGTATCGAGGCAACACACACAAAATGCAGGAAGAACTCAGCAGGCCAGTCAGCATCTATGGAAAAGAATAAACAGTCGACATTTCGGGCAGAGACCTTTCATCAGGACCCGACATAGTAGGTTACAAAGTAGGCACCACTGCGTCTATATTTCATTAGAAGTTTGAGGGGGTTTGATGTGTCATCAAAGCACTTGCAAGTTTCTACAGATGTACAGTGGAGAGCATTGCATTGCATGTACAGTGGAGAGAGCATTGCACTGGTATGTTTGGGAGGCACTGAGCATGATCGAAATAAGTAGCAGGAAGTTGTAAACTCAGTCGGCTTCATAATAGGCACTGCCCCCCACCATCCAGGACATCTTCAAGGAGCGATGCCTCAAAAAGGCAGCAATCATCACCTAGGATATGCCCTCTTTTCATTGCTACCACCAGGGTGGAGTACAGAAGCCTGAAGGCACACACTCAGTGATTCAGAAATAGCTCCTTTCCTTTTGTCATTACATTACTGAATTGACATTGAACCCATTAACATGACCTTTATTTTTTCTCTCTTTTTGCACTACTTACTTAATTTCACTTTATATATACACTTCTTACTGTAATTTAGTTTTGTTATTGCAATGTAACAACCACAAGTATCATGATATATGCCAGTGATATTAAATCTGATTCTGATTCTGATGTATGTGAATATTTATTTAGGGGGAATGGGTGAGAATTGTGGAAAATGGAACTACAGATAAGCAAATTAGATCTCTTAAATAATTAATGACACCACTCTGACTATTATTAGATTTGCATTGCTTCTTCAATTTTGTTTTATCCAAAAAACTATTAACTGTTTTCTGATTTTATGTTTATTTTCATTAAGTCTTCTAAGGCACCTGTTTATCGTAGGACATTTTACATCTCTAGGGAAACTGAAGCCTCTGGATCTGAATCAGATGAGGTCCATAACATGAGAGTGGGCAATGACTGTATTGGGAAGGCTTGTGTCAGATCCAGGCTGATATATTCAGAGGTCTGAATGAACCTTGATTACAACTTACCTGCAGGCATTTGGCACCATTATGCTGACAGATCAAAGAGAGGCAATGTCTATGCCTAAATGCTTTTGAAGGTTCAAGGTATCACACACATTCATGGGCCAGAATTCACGATTGTAAATCTTTTGACATTATACTGTAAGATTAACAATAGTTCTTTTGACAATTGGCTTATTTTTAGTTATTCAGAAAATCCCAGAAATTCATACGATTTTACTCCTTTACAGGATTTGGTATTTTTGCAGCTTTTTCCACTAACGTAATCAAAATTAGATATTAAGTATTTTCACTGTAAAAAAAGAACCCTAAAATGGTCTGCATTTTGAAGTGTGAGAGTATTGCCTCTTATTGGCCCTAATTTTGTGAATGATTTTCCATTTACGTAATCAAATGATTTTTTTCCACTATTTTTTTAATGAATTTATTCTTTCATTTTTATTCTTCGATTTATTTTAAAAATTCAAATGCTATCTTTGTTTCTGCTGAAAGTACTCCCACAGCCCTGCTGGGTAGAGAGTTCCATGATTTAGACTCAGTGATGATGCCGAACCGAAGTATGATGAGGTGTGACTTAGGAGGAGAATTTATAGGTTTAGCCCTGTTTTCAAGTATCTGTTCCTTCTGTTTCAACAATTCTTCCACAAATATGACTTTAAAATGTGATTATTTCAGCAAGTTCTGATTGGGAATTTAATTGAGAAAATGTTTTGTTTTCCTCTGTACCTTTTCAATAAATATGCTGTGGTATTGAACTTCCTGGTTTGAGTACTCAAAGGAAAGTACATTGAACAGGGAGGTGTTTAGCACTGCAGATTGCCATAGATTCTCCTTACTCAAGGAGTATAATGCCTAGTATTCGGTGACTGGCTCTCTGCTAAGTACAGTATACAAAAGGCATATCTCATCAATAAAGAGAATCAGTATATCCATCCTGGAATGTCAGGCTGGAATAAAGATAAAAAAATGTGCATGAATTCACTTTATATAAATGAAGTAAATAAAGCTGAAAGCACTCTTTCTATCAAATTTGAAAATAGTAATGAATGCTGAGATTCATCTAACATTCGGAAGGAGCTACCTCTTCTATGTTGGTTCCTAATCTTTGGAATATTTATCTTCTCCACCTTAACTATATTTAATGATCTGGCCTTCATCACCCTTGGGTAAAGAGATTTTCAAAGATTCCCTACAGACTGAATGAAGGAATTCTTAGAATTTTAAATGATTGGCTCCATAGTTTGTGATTTTTAATTATGGCAGTGTAGGCAATATCTAGGGGAGTGCATTTGATCCAGCATTTACACTTGCAATACACAATTGGCCAGAAATATTGCATTCAAGAATGATTCCAATTGCATCCAAAAAGAAACCAGAATTTTGCTTTTCACTTCACAAGATTTCTGAAAAGTAATTTATAAATAAAAATTTCATCTGTCTTACCTGTGAGCTTATCACTTTCAGTCAAAGTTAGCTTCATACCATTCAGGGCAACAATCATTCCCCTACTCAATTAGTTCTCATTCAAGTGCAAGAGCACCGGTCACAGCAGCGGAACCGGGCTTCTGCACGCCAGCAAAATAAGTGATGGATGTCAATGAGTTCTGTGACAGACCGGTTCTTTTTGATGTATTCAAATCAAGTGAGAAAGATTGATGAAATTTTCATGGAATACCTGTCCAATTCTTGTCAATTTATAATTGTATGCATTAAAATTTTACACATTACTTCTTGTCTTGTCACTTTCATGATGGTCAGCACCTTAAACATGTCAAAAGCGTAATTCACAGTGTTGTGAGGATTGTCATGTTTGAAGAACTTTAGTAAGGTGAGGGATGAAAATGAGAAAAAAAACATTTATTTTGATTGTAGTGGAGCTGTTTTATTTTAATAATGATGCATGGAAACAAAGCTGGGAAGTTTTATTTGTAACTGCAGAAATATAGAACACAGCATTGATCATTTCAGAATAATCTGTAACCTTAAATAACAGTTAACCATTCATTACTATTAGAAATAAAAGTTGTGAATAATCAGCTATAATTTATCTATACTATTTTATTGTTCATTGAGTTCACAAAAATTGATTTATCATTATCTTGCAATTTCCAGTTAAGAGTGACCCTAGAAGAAAACATTTACAAATTGAACACATACCCTGTTTATTTTCTCTGAAAGATACATGTGATAAAGCAGGTAGCTTAACCTCCTTCAGATACAAAAATATTCATATGCAAGTAATAAAGTTTTTTTTTCCACATTCAACATTTTGTTTTTTAACTAAAGCAAAAATTACACCAAAGGTATTCAACTCTAGACAAAGTACACCTTGTGCTTTAACAAACCAAGGGCAATATGTGCTCACGTCATGTTTGCAAGGAGTCTTGTGAAAATGCTGTGGCTTTATTTTTCCTTGAATTATGAAAAATATCCTGTACCAAACTTGCCTATGCTTTTCTTTTCAATGTCTTTTTTTTTGCAAAGTTAAGGCAAGTACAATCAACATTACAAAATCCACAACTCTATTGCTAACTATGCAGTATTCATGTAAGTGAATCATGTTCCTTGATTGTAAAAAAAGTGAGACAGGAAAGCAAAAAGGTGCAACATTTGCAGCCTATGTGCTGAGTATTTTTACCTAGAGGGAAGGGGTATTAACGTTACAGAAATATTTACTCAAACTTAAGAGTAAATAATGTGTTCACCCTACACCTTAAGTGTCATGACTTTAGAAGCCATTTTTTCTTTCTATTACTCAACTTTATATTATGTATTAACTAGGCAATTTATAAAAGAAGAAGGAGAAGAAACTGAGTACCAACTTTTAGGTAGGAGCATGACTACTTTGGAATGCCATCAGGCGGTGCTAAAATTGGGTATATCCATGAAAAAAGACAGAGATGGATGATCCGGGGTAAAGATTGTGTCATGGAAGCGTAAGATCTTAAACCAAGAGACAGGTACTTGTGAATTTGATTAAATGCCAAAAATTTCAGATCTTGGATAATAATTCCACTTTTTGAGTTAAATATCTATCTCTAATCTTTGTTGACATAATTGACTGAAAAAAGAAAGAAAATAAATCATAACAATTTTGTAAATTTGTTTGTATTTCAGAATAAGATTGATTACAGCTGCAAACTTGACCAGTCAGATGCAAAACTCTATTGTAATATTTTAAAACTCTAGCACCTGCTGGTTAATGTCTATACAGCCTGGGCAACTAAAGAACAGTTTACAATTAAAATAATATTTGAATCCAGATGTAAAGTGTTGAAATAATCTAGAAGTATCTACCAAAAATTCAGGTGTACAAACCGTATATTCATGCATATTTTTCAATAATCCCCAACAATGATGTTGTATCTTATTCCGTCATTGCAGTCATTACTGATTTTGACACCTTTTTTTAAAGAGTGAGATATGTTGTGAATAGTGAATATTTTTAAAATGCTGATAAAACATCGGTCATCTTATTGGATCTTACCATTATATCAAAGAAGAACTAAAGGCAATTTAGTAGACTTTGTGGGTTTCCTAAACTTGTACGATTAAAAGATTGTCTATGAACCCACTGTAATTGTTTTACAGTTCATGCCAAAATGCCAACATAATAAATGAATCAAACAGCCTTATTGGATTGGTTTGTACCACTTGCAAATTTCAATCATTCTTGATCAACATCCTAAAACCAGAGCTATAATGCATTTCACGCATCAATGTGATGCAAACGTTATGTTCCACTGACACAAACAAGCACAACAAGACTGATCTATTTTGTGGGCCTTCACTCAATTTTTAATTCAGGTTGAAAAACCCTGAATGCTTATTTGAAACAATGTCATCTATACACTTGATTTTACAGCATTATCTTTATTATAATTTGGAAAAAATCAGTACTATTAAATCATCAAATCATGATATTTAATCCATGTGGCATACCTGATACAATATATTTTTTCCACTTCTGATTTATTTTAATGATTCATGAACACATACTTAAGTTATAGGTACCAAGATTTTGCTAATATGATAAGGATGCTACTGTTACAAACAATTTAAAATGGTAAAAATGAAAATAAAAACAACACAACTAATGGTACAAAACTTATTACAAAATTTGATCAATTTATCACATTGATGTTCTAGTGCTGAATGTACTTTACTGTATTCCACTCAAAAAAACATCTCAAATTCAACAATGTCTGTGCCATCACCTCACCTGCCTGCACAAATTTATCTTGTTCTTTTTTGAAAGTTATTGTCACATTTGCCTTTGTGACTGTAATCCAATCCCCAACAACTAATCATGTAATAGTATAACTTTGTGTCAGCTCTTGTTCTTGCCAATTACTTACAATCTGTCTTCCAAAGCCATTGCCTTTACTCCCATAGGACATACTTTCTCCATATTTACTCTATTAAAGCTCTTCAAGATATTGAATTAAATCAAGTGTCCCCCTGCTCTCTTATGCAAAAGCAAATTATTGAGAGTGCTGAAAATCTGAAATAAAACCAGAAATGGTCAGCCGATCAGGATGAATATGATTAGCATTATGAATTTTTATTCTAGTATTTCCAAGTCACTCCTTGTGAATGCTTTTCTATCCCATCTTTCTGTCTCCTTGACAACCTTCTCAACTTGTGAGGCCTCACACCACAGATATGTCCTAAATAATTGTTTATAAGAGCTTAACTTTATTTCCTTGTTTTCATACTATGCTTCCATTCATGAAGTCAAGCTTCAGAAAAACTTCTTTAGCATTTGTCCAGACAACTTTGAAGACAAACTCCAATCCTGTGCCCATTTAAAATTTGTACCATTCAGAATGCATCTGCATTGTCCCTGCCATAACTAATCACTTCCTACTTGATTGCATTTAACTTTAGCTGCTCCTTTCACTAGTCTTTCGACATCTTCCTGAAGCTTATGACATTCCACATTTATCATTGCATTTCTGAGCTTCTGGCAAACTTTTATATTATGCTTTGTGTACACAAGTTTAGATCACTCTCATACATTTGAAAGAACACAAACTGCTGCTTGCTTTCACTCACTTCCCCGTGCTTGTCCAAGTGCCAATTTGGCCCTGATTAATATTTAAAATGCTCTCCACTTTCACTGTCAGTCTAACTAGCCTGTATTGGCTGTTTTTTTTTCATGACACATTTCTTGGACAATATGTAGCATACAGTCATTCGATTATCTGGTACAATTCCTATATCTCAAGAGGACAGGAATATAATTGGCAGAAAAATCCTGAAACTTCCATTATAAAAATAGGATGCTTTCTATTTGACTATAAATGAATCTTGAGCATAACCTGCTTTTGATTTTTAGTCCAAACAAATTCTGTACTTCCTCAATCATTAGTACTTTGGCAGCATCCACTATTTAACTGAAGACTTACAGTATTTGGCACTCCTGTTTTCAAAAAAATTCTTTCAGATTCCTAATCAGCCTGATGCACATTTTGTTTTTATGAACTAAGTACTTGTATGATCTCTTTGCAGTCTTTGTTTCCTTCTCAAGTGTTTCTCTGTACTTTTTGGATTCAGCTTGGATCTCTAGTGAACCATAAACCTGAGATAATCATAATTCCATTTTTCCTGTTACCTGTTAAAATCATCCTGGGATGATTTTCCACGACCTGTGAGTATGTATCTAGTCTGTACGTGACCTTTCTTCTCTCTAGAGGTATCCTAAAGTTATTCCTACTTTACTTACTTGTCAATCTCCAAGAACGAATCCCTTTACAACTCACTCAGATGAGCTACCCTCCAATTGAATAATTTAACCTATTCTGCAGGAATGTACACCAATCTCCACCCCTCCCCCATGATGTTGTCACCTATTATCTAACAATCAATGTGCAATGAGTCTTATTGTTTCTTGTTTGGCACACTGAATCTGCCCTCTTCTCTTCTGCTGCTCTCAAAACAGAAATGATCAATGTTAGAGGAAAGGCATTCCTTTAATCTTCAGAGCCTGTATGCATGAAGAGATAATAATAGAAGAAAATAGAAATAAAGAGGGGAAATGAAACAAGAAATGTAGTGGGAAACTGCTATCTGTATGTCTTTACTTCTCAAATACATAAGTAATTGTGGCAAGCTAGTTATGTGAAACAAATGTTACTACCTCAAGTTGACATTATAAATAAATCAAACTATTTTTTCTCTTGCACTGTGGAGCCTTTTGGATTGTACCTTATACATTTTCACATTTCTTTGCTGAAATAAAAACTGTATTTGTTGCAAGTATCGTTACTGTCTACCCCAATTCAAATTAATAATTTGGTGGCACTAGAGAGATTATTAAAGAGCTACTGATTGTCTATATCAAGGGAATGCATGCTGGGATTTTGAAAAAACATAGACTACTATGTGATTATAAAGGGAGCATGCCATTAGCTGACATTACCATGCTTTTTGGTACTTAGGCTGTTTAGACACAATAAACAAATGCTGTGGTGACAAACATATTGTTTAAAAGAAACAACAAGTTCCATGAAACAAATTAAAGCATTCCACCTCTGCATCTGTACCTCCATAGCATGGACAGAAATGCATCTGTGGGGAATGAATGAAGTTGACAATGACATCTGGCAAAAAATAATTTTAATTTTGAAACACTGAACATGTTTGTAGACTATTTAACAAAACGATGTCAAGAGTGAATCGAGGCACTAAACAATATTACTATAGTGACCTACAAGCAAATGAAAAAAACTAATGACGAAACATTTTGCAGTGTAGAAACACAATAAAAAGAATGATATTTCTCTAATGCTCAGTGTAATATGGCTATCTGAAAACTAATGGTAACAGCTGCGGCAAAGACACAAAAAAACAACCTGTTTTCTTCTGAAATACCATTTATTATTGTGGAGGTAGAAATGGCCCTAACCACATTTAAGCAAACCATTTAAGCAAAAAAAAAGATTTAACTGTACTTTTTTTCTCATTTTTTGGGAATTGTGCACTGATGTGAAAATTAAAAAAAAACTTTCATCAAGTGCATTTTCCTGTGAGTAGTGCAACATAGATTTGCACGATATTTTCAAATGCTTGGAAGACTAATTTACTGTTGTACAAGAGCATAATTTTCCACCTAAATAGTTGTATTGTGTCTTCTTTGTTAGTCATTATTATGAGCTCATTTTGTCAGCAGATTCTTTTTTAAACACTAGTCATGATCGATATCTGAAAGTATAATAGGAATTTATTATTAAGAAAAATATGATTATCTTGTGACTTTCAATGGTTTACGCTAGGACTATATCTACTTCATCTCTTAAGCTTCTACTTAATAATTTTTCATCAGTAATTTCTTTCCGTGAATATCTGCAATTAAAGGTGTACTTCAGACTGACCTGTTATGATACTGAAGTGAAAACGTCACCTACCATATACACTTTAGGGTTCAGTGTCTTTGATATATAATGCCTATGACTTAATATGTAATGTAGTAATGCACACATCCTCAACAACAAATCACATTTCAGGAAACTGACTGTGGCTTTATATAATTATTCTTTATCTGGAGTGAAAACTGGGGAAAATCTCACACATTTGATCACACAACCTTGCAAAAGCATCCCAGTAAAATGTCAAAATCAAGCCATTTCCATCTACATTAATGAAAAAAGCATGTCTATAGTTTTTTTTCATGTGACATGGATACCGTTGCCAGTCCCCTGAAAAATTCCAGTATCAGTTCTAGTAACGTAGAACATAGAAAACAATCATAAATGTAATAGTGAGAGGCAAGAATAGAACAGGAAGACTCTGATGTTACAAACAAATTATTTATCTACAAGACCCTGTGTTTTCATATTTCTTTTTGTATAACAGCAGCAGTCAAGGCCATGGTCCCAGGCACCAGACTGTGTAACCTGATGGAGAACAAACTACCCAATAGCTGTTACCAAATGACACTGGACACACTGGTCTCCCTTGGCAGCAGTGGTAATACAGCACTGTTTGTGTGAACCTCATCTGGAGTTTGCTCCTTGTTGATTTTATTGTGGGGCCTCTGGCCATTAATAAGTGTCATGGGGATGTTGCAGTATGTGTGTTGATTACCTAATGAGGTAAAGGGCATGATGCCACTGGTAGGAGGTACATCGTATTCATAGCTCCGATAGTAATGCTTGTGTCGCATCTGCGTGTGGTAGGTGTTGTGGAAGGTGGAACGCAGGTCCGGATGGGCAGTGGCCAGAGCAGTGGAGGTCGCCGCTGCCATGGAGATGGCAGACACTGTCTGCAGTTCCCCGAATGGGCCCTGCTCGCTAGCATCCAAGACCTGCTCATTAGAGATCGGCTCTATCCTCTTGAAGGGCATCTCGTACTGTAAACGCTTCCAGAACTTGGAATCCAGTTTGTTGCACTTGGGTCCGTTCCATTTGATAACCGTAAGGAGCTTGATTGTGTCTTTGAGAGCCTCAATCTCCTGATAGTTTATAATTCCTCGAAGTTCACTGCATTCAATAAGTATCACTTTAATTTCACCTGTGACCAACATGTTGCGTAGTCTGTTTTCCAGTTCAAATATACTCCATCCTCTCCTTATGACATAGTTTGGGGTCAGTACGATAATTAGTCTCTTGCTCTGATCAATGCATCGTGCCACATCTTCAACATATGCTGAAAGTAAAGTAGGATATCTCCGTTTACAAGCGGTAGCAATTCTTGCTCACTTAAAGGCTAAACATTGTGATGACATGCATGATACTACACCAATGATCCTATTTGGATTTAAGCATGATATCCACCAATTACTACTTA
This sequence comes from Mobula hypostoma, assembly GCF_963921235.1. NCBI lineage: Eukaryota > Metazoa > Chordata > Chondrichthyes > Myliobatiformes > Myliobatidae > Mobula > Mobula hypostoma. The sequence goes on along the minus strand of NC_086102.1, from coordinate 64,289,418 downwards.
TATCACAATGAAATGAGGGAAGATTTCAGATCATCGTAAAATTGACAATGTTCAATAAGATTGATTTTATAACTGCCACACAATACTGGCCAGAGGAAATTTTCTTCATCCCTGCTGGTTTTAATTCACAGGGATGTAATGGAGATATCTTAAGAAAAGAGCAGTTTGAGAATCAAGTACAATGTTCACCATATTTCATGGTTTTTGTTGTCTAACTACTTCTCATGCCTGTTGCTCAGCAGCTCTCAGTTCACTGAGCAATCATCGAAATGCACTTAGCAATGACTATTTTACGGGCTAAAATATCTTAACATGACAAGTTGTACCATAGATTGAGGGTCATTTCAAAGTTCATTTTGGATAGGAATACATACAAAGGACCATTGAGTTTAACTTTCAAACTCAGGTAGAAAGCTGACGGGAACATTTAGTCAGCTTTTGAACACAATCCCTGATTTTACAATGGAGAGTGAACACCAAGTGAACAAATCAACCCAATCATCTTTCTGTCTATTGGTGGAATTAGAAATCTAACCTCATAACATCTACTACAGTACTGTACCTCATCAAGTTTATTTGACAAAAATATCACAAGAAAATATTGGTAAACAAAGGGAGGTGATTGAACCAAGCAACAGGCGAGGGTCGTGCTGGTAGAAGCAAGTGGGGAAAATGAGAAGATGATAGATAGGAGCTATAGGGAGGTAGTCATCCCGATGTTGCTGGAGGCAGGTTCCTGGGTGGCAGTCAGGAGAAAGCGAAAGGGAACAGGTAGCCAGTACAGAGTACCCCTGTGGCCATTCTCCTCAATAATGTATAGTGCCTTGGATACTGTTGAGGTGGACAGCCAATCAGAGAAGAAGCTGCAATGACCAGGTCTCTGGCTTTGTGGTTCAGAAGAGAAGAGGGGAGAAGAGGAATTCAGTAGTAATAGGGCATTCCATAGTTAGAGGAGTAGACTTGAGATTCTGTGGATGTGAAAGAGACACCCGGATGGTATGTTGCCTCCCAGGTGCTAGGGTCAGGGACATCTCGGATCAGGTCCACAGCATTCTAAAGGGAGAGGATGGTGAGCAGCCAGAAGTTTTGGTACATATTGACACCGATGACATAGGTAGGAAAAAGGAGGAGGTCCTGAAGAGAAAATTTAGGGAGTTAGGTAGAAAGCTGAAAACTAGGACCTCCAGGGTAGTAATCTCTGGATTGTTTCCTGTGTCAGGAACCAGTGAAGGTAAGAACAGGATGATTTAGCAGATGAATGTGTGGCTGAGGAGTTGGTGCAGGGAAGGTCTTCAGATTTATGGATCATTGGGATCTCCTCTGGGGAAGGTATGATCTGTACAAAAGGGATGGGTTACACTTGAACCTGAGGGGGACCAATATCCTTGCCTTCAGGTTTGCTAGAGCTGTTGGGGAGGGGGTAACTTGGCAGGGGTATGAGAACCAGAGTGATAGAGCTGAGGATGGGGTAGTTGGCATACAAGCAGATGCAGTGTGTAGTGAGACTGTCAGGAAGGACAGGCAGATGACAGGGCAAAATTGCAGTCAGTGGGATGAGATGCAGTGTAACATGTGGCCAAAATCGAAAAGGATGATGAATATAGGACTGAAGATCTTATATTTGAATGCATGCAATATACGTAATAAGGTAGATGATCTTATAGCATAGTTAGAAATTGGCAGGAACGACGTAGGTATCACTGAGTCGTGGTTGAAATAAGACATAGTTGGAAGCTTAACATTCAAGAATATACATTGTATCAAAAGGACAGGTAGGTAGATAGAGGGGGTGGGGTGGCTCTGTTGGTAGAAAATGAAATCAAATCCTTAGAAAGAGGTGACATCAGATTCAAAGGTGTAGAATTCTTGTGGGTAGAGTTTAGAAACTGCAAGGGTAAAAAGAACCAGATGGGAGTTATATATAGGCCTCTGAACAGTAGCCAGGATGTACGGTGCAAATTACAACAGGAGATAGAAAAGGCATGTCAAAAGGACAATGTTATGATAGTCACGGGAGATTTCAATATGCAGGCTTGGTGCTGGATCCCCAGAGAGAGAATTTGAAGAATGCCTACAAGATGGCTTTTTAGAGCAGCTTGTAGTTGAGCTCACTAGGGGAAAGACTATTCTGGATTGGCTGGTTTGTAATGAACCAGATTTGATTAGGGAGCTTAAAGTAAAGGAACCCTTAGGAGCCAGTGATCACAATGAATCCACCTGGAATTTGGGAGGGAGAAGCGAAAGTCAGATGGAACTGTATAACAGTGAAGTGAAGGGAATTATAAAGGCAAGAAATAAGAGATAGAAAAACTTGTTTGAAAGTGGACACTAGCAGCGATGATGGCAAAACAGCAATGGCTGGTATTTCTGGGAGCAATTCGAAAGGCACAGGATAGGTACATCTTAAAGAAGAGGTACTCTAAAGACAGGATGACACAACCTTGGCTGACAAGGGAAGTCAAAGACACCATAAAAGGAAAAGAGAGGGTATATAATAGAGCAATAATTAGTTGAAAGTTAGAGAATTGGGAAGGTTTTAAAAACTAACAGAAAGCAACTAAAAAACCCCATTTTGAAGGAAAAGATAAAATATGAAGGTAAGCTAGCCAATAATATAAAAGAGGATACCAAAAGTTTTATCAGATATATACAGAGTAAAAGAGAGGTGAGAGTAGATATTGGAATGCTGGAAAATGATGCTGGAGAGGCAGCAATAGGGACAAAGAAATGGCAGACAAGGTGAATAAATATTTTGCTGTAAGTTCAAGAGAGTCAGGGGGCAGAAATGAGTGCAGTTACTATTGCTAGAGGAAAGATGATTGAGAAGCTGAATGATCTGAAGGTCGATACATCACCTGGACCAGATAGACTACACTCCAAGGTTTTAAAAGTGGTAACTGAAGAGATTATGGAGTCAGTAGTAATGATCTTTCAAGTATCACTAGATTTTAGCATGGTTTCGGAGGACTGGAAAATTGCAAATGGTACTCCATTCTTGAAGAATGGAGGGAAGCAGAAGAAATGAAGTAATAGGCCAGCAAACCTGACTTCAGTGGCTGGAAAGTTGTTGGGAGTCAATTGTTAAAGTTGAGGGTACTTGAAGGCACATGATATAAAAAGGCCAAAGTCAGCATGGTTTCCTTAAGAAAGAGTTTTGCCTGACAAATCTGTTGGAATTCTTTGAGGAAATAACAAGCAGGATAGATAAAGGAGAATTGGTTGATGTTGTGTACTTGGATTTTCAGAAGGCCTTGACAAAGTCAGGTTGAGTCAGTGAGTTACTGGCAAATGCAATGTTAGCATTAAGTTTGCAGGGATGTAACGTTGAGGCTTTATAAGGCACTGGTGAGATCTCACTTGGAGTATTGTGAGCAGTTTTGGGCCCCTTATCTAAGAAATGCTGACATTGGAGAGGGTTCAGAGCAAGTTCACAAGAATGATTCTGGGAATGAAATGATTATTATATGAAGAATTCTTGATGTCTTTGGGGTTGTACTTGCTGGAATATAGAAGAATGAGGGTGAATCTCATTGAAGCCTATTGAATGTTGAAAGGCCTAGAAAGGGTGGTTGTGGAAAGAATGTTTCCTATAGTGGGGGAGTCTAGGACCAGAGGGCACAACCTCAGAAGTGAGCAAGGACCATTTAAAACAGTGATGAGGAAGAATTTCTATAGCCAGAGGGTGGTGAATCTGTGGAATGCGATGCCATAGGTGGCTGTGGAGGCTAGGTCATTGGTTGTACTTAAATCAGTGGTTAATAGGTTCTTGATTAATCAGGGCATGCAAGGTTATGGAGAAGGCAGGCGAATAGTGTTGAGAGGAAAAAGGTTTAGCCATGATGAAATGGCGGAGCAGTCCGATGGGCTGACTGGCCTAATTCTGCTCTGTCTTATGGTTTTAAGTGTGGGGCTATCCAGCCATTATTGAGCCACCTAACATGAGGTATGAACTGTGTTAATTCTTGGGCTTCTGTGTAAATATAGTAGGTTGGACTGCAATCAGTACCAGAATCAATGATCTGTGACAGCCTGACCAGAATCATATGAATGCAACGGGAAGCCCCAGATGAGTAGCCACTGGAAAAGTCCCAGTCAAAGTAGCTGAAGACTGGCTGGTATGATGGCTGATGGATTGGGAGAACCTCTGTTTCACTTGGACTCCAAAGTAACCTTTACAAACTATATTAATTCTGCCTTCCTTTCATTTTCCCGCTGCCCCCCGCCCCCGCCAACTGGCCTGATGTTCGGTGCTAGGCTATGGTTATATTTAGGCTCTGGACATTATCACAAGTGCACAGCTTTTGAATGTCACTAGCTGTCCAACCAGCAGCAGTTAAAATGGTGAAGAACACCTGTGCTATATGGCTTTAGGGAGCGCTCAGCTCCCACATGTCAGTCTAGCACTCTCACCTCTGTTCAAGAAGACCGAGAGTTTGAGTCCCACTCCAGTGATTTAAAATACAATCCAGCCTAACACAACTGCCCTATACTGAGGAACACTAGCCTATATCTCAGGTGAGACCTTAAACCAAAGCCCCTTGTGCTCTAAAAGGTAGACACAAAACAAGCCACAACACTGTTCATCAACAACTTATATCTGTATTGTGCTTTTAACACAATGTCACAAGATGCTACACAAGATCTTATTCAATCAAAATTTAATGTATATTAAGGCACATGACTAGGGATAAATTTTGAAGTAGCCCAGAATTTAGCCCTTGGTGTTGAGGTGACTATCGCTCCCACACTCAGTATCATGGAAACAGATTAACTATTCATTATTGCATTGCTGTTTGTGGTTATAGCAATGGCCAAATTAGCTACAGTACTAGCACTAAAAAAAAATGAATGTCATTTGAGTGGAAACGCTGCAAAATAAATACAAAACCTTCTCTTCCTTCACATCACGGTTTAACAGCATACATGTTATAGAAATAAAATAGAAATTTGTACATAGATAAAAGACTAACACAATTAAGTGTTAAAAGTGAACTGGTAAGAATTACTCATACATAAAGTAAATTAGAAATAAATACCAATATCAAATATGTTCAGAATTTGGATTTTTGTAAAGCAAAATTATTTTGTCATGCTTCTTCTCAGTTATTGGAGATAGCTGATTAATTTTCCAAAAGATTTCAAAATGAGTAAATCAAATTTAAGATTATTTTCTTTAAAAATCACCAAGTTACTTCACCATTATGACAACAGTGCTTCAGGAGATAAATTAATCTATTGTGTTAAGCACATGACACCTTTGGCTATCCATCCATCAGTTGCATTCTCCTTGGCACATTCATTTCCTTTGAAATCTATGTACCTAAGTGAGTAGCTGACATTTTCAAATGTGTTTGTATCCACACCTTGATTAGTCAAAACAGCAAGCAGCAATCCACATCAGGGAAATTCAGCAACAGCGGTTGTGAAGAATGCCAGGCTGGACAGAATCTCTCTATTTTATCCTTCATCTCTACTCTTCTCCAGCCTTTTGTAAACAGGCTTTGAGAACTGATGTATATTAATTCAATTTTCAAAAATACTCACTTTGCAAACATAAGGAATTTGAAAAGGTTTAAATGTGATTTCTCCCCCTCAAATTAGTCTACTGAAAATTATTTTGCCATGTTTTAAATTAATCAAGAAAATGATTCTGTGGATCTGTACAACTATTAAGGATGTAGAGGAATGCAGCTCTTATCCATCCCTTTGAGGAGCTAAATCTAAGCAAATCACAGGTGTGGGTGCTTGGAGAAAATAGCAGGGATGAATAAAGACATTGCAGGGATCAACTCCTCTTTGTGACAGCTTGTTTTGAGTTGAAGAGATCTAATTATTCTGCCTTCAATCTACCAAAATTATAGGCCTAAAATGGTAAAAGTAATTTACTACAATCGAAGTCTTCAGCAATGAGTCCTTGGTTCAATAGAGAATGGTGCAATGTTCGTCTTTGGCTGGGCTTATTGAGATTCTAGATGATCTAATTGGCCTCATACCTACTTTTCTGACATGTAGTCATAACTTTCAATTCCAGTTCAATCCAAGAGTTCATCTCAAACTCAATTCTCCTTCCTAACTTTGTGCCCATATTCTCTGAACTGCTGAGAGAAGTTCTCTCTCATCGCTGTCTTAAATGGGAGACCATTTTATTGAGGTAAACGCCTGACATCTAGGGGAATTTTTTCAGTGACTCATGAGCACTCTCAGGTGATACTTAGCTGCTGCTACTGAGGAATGTGATTCTACACCCAGCTGGCAAATTCTTTGAGGCTTGTGAATCAGTGGAAGCATGGTAATGAAGCAATTCTTCACAAAGCTGTAACACTTCTGGTGAGGATACTATACTGTTGTGGGAAAACAAATTCTAGAAAATGGTTCCAAAAATAATGAAAGAATAACAACCTATTTCCAAGCCGAGGTGGTGTGTGATTTGGAAACTTCTGGTGATGATGTTCCCTCATGCCTACTGCTCTTGGTTGGAAAGGTCATAGGTATCAGAGGTAGTCTTGTGGCAAGTAACTATAGTGCAATGTGTTGAGTAAGCTGTAGGCACACTACACCGGTGATGAAGAATGAAATGCTGAGGTACACGTGGTGTTCAACAATAGTCTGCCTTATCCCGGCTGCTATCAAGTGCCTTGACTGTTGGTGCACAACACATCCAGAGCGATGGTCCTGATTCATATGCATATTTGTGAAATAACTTTGGAGAGTCATTATCTGCAGGATATCCAACCCTTGTCCTGCTCTTGTAGCCACAGTACTCTTAAAAGCCTCCATTTAAATTAAGGACAATATGGTGTTAGAATACCAAAGAGATTCTCCTCTCTTTTGTTAGACATGGCGATTGTCTGGCAGTTATGTGGCACAAAGGTTTGTTGCCAATTATCAGACCATTGCCTGAATGCCGACTGGGATTTCCTGTGTGCAGGTGCTCATTCTCAGATATTTTCTGAGGACTGGTGAATGGAGTTCAACATAATACAACTCCTACTTCTGACATAATGATAGGAGAATGGCTATTGGTGAAGCAGCTGAAAATGGATGGGCTGAGGATCTTGCCCACGGGAAGGGGAGGAGAATCCTGGGAAAGTAAGCAACTACTCTACCCATTCTTCTGCCAATATGTTTTTATTACAGCTCCTTAAGTGCATTTTTTCCTTCAGAAATCTCCCAAAGCTCCTCATTCTCAGTTGTGTGCCATGACAAACAATCCACAGGCTCCTCTGTTGTTTAGGTCTCTGCCATCTCAGCGCATCTCATTTCCTTCGTCCAGCTGGATCACTTCCTATAATCCTCATGTTCCTCTGTGGTTCAGATCTGTGCCATCTCTACTAATCTCATTCCTCACTACTCCAGTCCTTTAGCATCTGTTAATCCAAATGCAATTCTGTGGTTTAGTCCTCAGCCATCCCTGCTAATTGCTGGGATGCACTGTCGGCCTGTGCCATCTGCACCATGCTTTTGCCATTTACATTAACTTCCAAGTTCTCTGTTGTAAACGTTGTGACATCACAACAAAAAGCTCTTATTTCACCACATTTCACTTACATCACACAAGTAGATCTTTCTGTTTTGATCTCCCCTGCCTTCATTCCAGCTGCAGCAATTGGCACAGCTACAATTCTCGACTGCAGCCTTATCTCTAAACTTCCATAATCTTGCAACAATTTTGCTTAATCAGTGCCTGCTGTTTGGATTCTCAGTCAGGACGACAAGTTCAGTCCACATCTTTTAATCTTTTTTTCTCTTCCAGAGTACTACCTTCAGAACCCAACCTATATGGTGGCAATCAGTCACAAAACTGTACCTTGAGCAACCAAAGGTAGATTGGACCTATAGTAACGGTTATCACCAAAATAGTGGTTAAAACAAGATGATTCCATTTTCAGTAACAACTCTATGCTGAAATTGGGGGAGAGATAGGAGGAGATTTTACTGCCTAAATGATATTTAACTTCCTTTGACCATTCTCCATGTCTATTATTTTAAGGGGTGGAATCAGTCAGTCTGCACTCCTGGAAGTCTACTTCATTGGATAGGAGCATGAGTCTCATATAGACCCCAAATGGCAGAATTTCAATTAACCTCTGTTATTGCACATCAGCTTCTGGAGTTTTCAATGCAACTGAGAATCAGGAAATTTCTTCAGTAAGTGGAGCAGATTGAAAATTCTGTCCATTGGATTCATGGCTTCAGCCTTGTATGAGCTTATCTGGATGTGGAAACAATCCAAACTTGCCATCACTGGCATCGCCTTACAGTCCCAAAAAACACCTTGAATGATAATGAAAAAACTTGGTCTGATTCTGACTTCATAAAGTATTTCAGCGTGGGACACAAATTTATCCTTAGTAAATGATGCTAAGTGGTGCCCCCTTATCAAAGTGTAATGGCTTAAAACCCATTTCTGCAACTTGACTTTTGTTAGCCAACATGCAGAACAGACCGTTTTTTTGTTAGCTGTGGATGTGATTTGAATGCAAACAATTAAAGATAAATTGCTGTACCTTAGGTGAAAATAATAATCCATAAAATAAAGACTTTGAAATTGTGGTGAGGGATAGGAATATTTGAAAGATAAAAGTGTATGAAATTCCTTCCAGATTTAAAAGAGTTGTTAACTTTTCTATTTTTAAATATGCTAATCCTTCTATTAAAATAATACATTGAACCAATAAATTGATGTACTCTTTTGCAACTACCCTGCGGTTAAACAAAAAATCCTTTTTAATTTTAATAACAAAACTTTCTTAGGACAATTATTCAAATCCCCCCCCCCCCCCTTAAAATCAACTCCTTATTGTAAATTGCATCTACACTGAAAATCCAGTAATTTTGCACCCAGGAAACATGTGCAGGTTACTTCTAGCCAGTGTATGGAATAAAAGTACAATATTCCTCAAAGTCATCATAAGGTACTGAGCAAGATAGCAAGTTTTAGAGACTCATCTGAGCAACAAAAACAAGGTCTATGAATCACAGTGTGGGCTCTATCCATTCAGAGGCACAGTGAGACAACTCCAGGAAAATGCAGGGAGCAGCACCAGCCATTACACATGACCATCTTTTCACTTGCTGAAGCTTTTGATTCTATTAGTGGGGGGGGGGGTGCGGGGGGGGGGTGGAAATCAAGGAGGCGTAATGTGGAATATCCTCTAAAATTCAATGCCCAATGGAAATTCATCAACTCAATATTTGCTTGACAACGGCATGTAAGCTGTATTAACCAATGGATCAACAACAGAAGTATTCTCAGTGAAGAATGGTGTCACACAATATGTCATTCCATGACACTTTCCTTGAGCTTGATCACCACAATATTGCACCTTCCTCCAACAATTTTTCTGTAGAACTACCTTCAGAACTAATGGGAAAGTGTTCAACTTTCAGTGACTATGCTCCAGAACTAAGCTCTCTTAAACCTTAGTAACTCAAAGCCAAGTTGGAGTACACTTGTGTTTCTACAAACTCAGAAGCTACATTTCAAGCAATCATCAACCCACTTCCACTGAAGTAGAGGAGAGGATGGTGTTACACTGAACATCTCCAAGCCAAAGGTCCTCAGCATTTTTTCCCCTCTGTATCACACAGCCCTCAGACTATCAGGGTTTGCTTCCTATATCATGGAGTCATTTATTAGCAAAAGCAGAAGTTAAAACTAACATTCACTACTGCTATTGTAGCCTTTGCATGATTGAGGTAAAGAATATTTGAGAATCAGAACCGCATACCAAGCACAGAACTCATGGGCCATTGGGCAGCAGTGATCCCTGCCCACCCTATATTCTTGAGACCTGGACCATTTATAGCAGGTGCTTCAGGTCAAGAGTAATCTCTCTGTCTCTGCCATATCCTCCAAATTCACTCCATGAATAACAGGTACAATGGGCACAGCAATAGCGGGTGCATTTAATACTGGTACGTGTCAGGTGACGCACACTAGGAGGGCAAATAAAGATTGGACATACACAACAGTTGGGACTTACGGAGTATGGAGGAACAGAGAAACTTCAATGCACAGGTCTAAGAACTTAAGCACAGGTAGACAACATGTAGAAAGGAAATGGGATACTTGTCCTCTCCAGGTAGACAACATGTAGAAAGGAAATGGGATACTTGTCCTCTCAAAGCATACAGTGAAGTTATAATAGAACTTTAAGAAACATTGTTTCAGCAGAACTGGCACACTGTGTTCAGTTCTAGTCACCATACCACAGGGAGAGCACAATTCTACTGGAGACTGTGAACTGGACATACACCAGAATATTGCCTGGGGTAGACTATTTTAGTTAGATAATGGGATAGATAACAGGAAACTTTCACCCAAAGGATATATAAAACTAAAGTATACAAGTTTACAGTGAGGGATAGGAGTTGAGAGGTGACCTGAGGAAGACAGTTTGACAAGAATCTGTAATACACTATATGAGTGGATGGTAGAAGCAGGTACCCTCACACATTTAATAGGTATCCGGATGAGGGCATGCATTGCCAACACATGGATCGTTACGGGTCTTCTGTGCTGGTAAATGGGGTTAGAATAGGTAAGTACTTGATGGCGAGCATGGACAAGGTAGGCTGAAGGGCATGACAAATCAATGCTAGTTTCCTCACCCAGGCCAACCTCCACACAGACTCAGCTGGCTACATTGGTCAGGCCAAATCTCTCATATGTTTTACCTCAGTCTCCTGAAACAGGTATTCTCTGTCATGGGAAGAGCTTACTGGATCGGCAGTGGAAAAGGTTCAAAAAATATCCTGAAAGTCTCCTGGAGATGGAACAGTTTCCATGGCCCCTGGAAATTGGAGATTATGAAGAAAGGAAGGGAAAGGCAAATAAGGACTTACTGCCAGTTGAGCAACGAACAGTTTGTACCCTTGAGCTGAGATCTAGGCAGGGTGGGATTCAGTTGGAAAGCACAGAAGCGGAGGCTGCAGTAACAAAAGTCAGGCTAAAGAGATTCATTGAAAATGAGAAATGGAGGAGAGTTGAGATGGGAGATGTAAACATAAGCAGCCTTACTATCAGGAGAAAGTATACAGTTTGAGAATTGTATCATGTGAAAGATGCCTGGAGATTTTTTTTCTTAAGGCAGAAAATGGCATTAATTACTTAATTGCACAGACAGTATACAGTATTTTTTCTGAATGAGCTTGTAAATTTGAATCCCAAGTGTAATGAATTTAAACATTTTCCCACATTGAAGGAAGTCATATTCAAACACAGTGAAGTATAATGAAAGACTTGTGTTTTAATATAATCAATTAATGTATCTGATATGCAAAAGCAGGAGGGAACCTTTTGAGATGACTGATACTTTCTCCCTGACTATAAAGGGCCATTTATAGACAGTGTTATCGATATCTTAATGTTCAATCCTCGCTATGATAGTCCTAGGATTATTTGAATCCTGACAGTAATCAATTTATTTGAATTGCTCTACCACTAGAATGAAAATGATATGAAAATTTAGTATACAGTTAATCCCAAAGGTGACTTTGATAGACAGGCTTCAGTGTATGGTTAGCTTTGTACTTACTGTTCTCCCATCCGATTATAGTGGGGCACGGAGAGTGTTGTGTGGCACATGATTGCGACTCAGCCCATACTACGGATGGAGGGGAGAATGGTAAGTATGAACATTAGAACAGACATAATACATCAACAGGTAATGTGAAAACAGATTAACAGACATTATTACACTTGTGAAAGTATATTTTAAATAGAAATGTCCAACCACATCATGCTGATTAGCGCATTATTTTTAGGTGTTAATTGAAGCACTTCCAAGAAAATTTTTAAAAAGTGCAAGAGAACCTTCTACTGTCTCTTTAAGCTTCTCTATCATTAAATAACATAACTGATCGTTGATTCTGCCTTTGATTTCCTGCCTGATTACCAAATGAATTATTTAGAAGCCAAATTTCAACAACAAATCTCAGCTTTGATTGTAAATAACATGTACACAGCATGCTGGAGGAAAGAGTTTCAAAGATTAATAACTCCCAGAGAAGGAGCCTCATCTAATTGGCTGATCTCTTATTTTGAGACTATGCTTGCTATTCCCAGAATATCAAACCCATCAAAACACCATTCACCATTTATCCTATTACATCTTTCTAGAAGCCCATGTGCTTTGATGAAATCACTTCTCATTCTTCTGAATCCCAGAGAGCAAAGGGGCCCTCTACAACAGTACTGTAACAATAACATTATTGATATCTTTTGAGAAATAAATGATCTTCCAACCTTTTTGGTTGGTGCCGGGTAAAAATGCTTTAATGCTCATAAGCTAAAAGATCTTTTTGACTATCTCAAAAATTCTGCATTAGTCCAATTCCCATGAGGCCATAAGATAAGAAAGTATTCACCAAGTTTAGTTCTAATCGATTTCTAGGACTGCTCATGGATGCTACTCTGATATCCTGAAAATGGATTGAATATTTCTCACACCTTCAAGATGTAGCACTTTGCAGTCATAAGGTACATTTTGAAGAGTAATCACTGCTGGCATGTAAGAAACATGATAGCCAATTTTCACATTGATGGTCCACAAACAGCAATGCCATATCAACTAAGATTCTGCATTAAGTGAAGTTGGTTCAAGGATACATATTGGAAAAGACATCAGTGATACCTCCACTGGTCCTGCTTAGTATCTGTAGTGTTATTAAGTCTTTTTTTGCATACATTTGAGATATCTTGATTTTAGTCCCTTTTGAAACATGACAGCTCTCAGATACCCCTAGAGGATACGCACCCTTTTCAGAGTCAGCCAGGATTTGCGTTCAAGCTTCTGGAGTGATACTTAAGCCCACAACCTTTAAACTCAAAAGCTGAGAGTTCCATACTCTGAGCCTTTAAGCTGATATTCTGAAGAGTAACTAGATTTCAAATATTATTACTTGCAATGTTTTGCTTCTTCCAAATTGTGGAGCTGGCTGAAGAAAGCTAAAGGCAGGAAAAAAAAATTGACTTACTTCCTGTAGGAATTAAATCCCTATCAGGGATGAACAGTTTGTACCCATAATGTTTCTCTAGCACATCTGGTAAGATCTCCAGAGCAAAACGTTCTTCCTCTGTAGTTTCTTGGCTCCACTGGTCAGGATCCACTTTGGTGTATGACAGGTATGCATCATAATCTTTATTCTCTGGAAAATAATGGAAATATTTTCCCTGAACTGTCTCTCATGCTTTCCATTGTCATTGAGTTATTTTCTTTTGATGATGCAGAAACATCATTACTTGATCAGTAAATTTGACAATCTTGAAGTTAAATGTTTATAGCAGTTTGAAATATTACTTATAAGAAAGAAGCAGTGATAAAATCAATATTCTGAGTTGAAAAGTGTTAGTGTATCTGAACCTGAACATTTTCCCTCTGCAAGAGACGTTCTCGAGCTCCCGCTAATCTATTAACAATTTCTGTGCTAATTTTGGGTTTGATATTATTTGCAAAGTCACACTGCTACTTTAGTGGAGTCAGTCATGGGGTTGACCACCAAAAGTGGATGATAATGAGTTCCATCTCAATCTTACTTCCAATGAAGTCAATATAAATACCAATTAGGATATAAATAGACTTGGTTTCCTGTTTACTATAATGTATTTTACACAATCACATACTGACGTTCAAATAACTTGTTGAAATGCATCAAAAATTACTAAACTTTGTTCAGTATCAAAAAGCTCAAGTTAATATTGTGTTCACTTTGCCTGTTCTACATTTCATTATATCATTTCCATTTGAAACAGGATCCACTTTTTTACTAACATATCCACTTTGCCAGGATTAAATTATTTTGTTGTAAAAGCATGTAATTCTTGCTGTTCCTTGAAACTGGAGAAGCACTGGTCAGCTTTTTAATCTACCTGTATCTACCTAGCTCTGTAAAGCTACTCTGTACTGTACTGCTCAGATGGGATGAATCAAAATACTTGCTCAATTTGTATTAACTGATTAGTATAATGAAGAACATATTGCGATAACCTCAACTGGGGCGGCACGACAGCAAAGCGGTTCTTGTAAAGCTATTACAGTGTTAGCAACCCAGGTTCACTTCCTGCCGCTGTCTGTGAGGAGATTGTATGTTCTCTTTGTGACCATGTGGGTTTACCCTGGTTTCCTTCCACATTTTAAAGACATATGGAAGTAGGTTAATTGGTGACATGGGTGTAATTGGACAGTGTGAGCTCACTGGGCCAGGAGTTCCTGGTGCCATGGTGTGTCTCTAAGTAAATAAAAATAAATAAAACTAACGCAAAAAATACAGTATTCCGGGACAACCACTATTGAAATATTCAGTAAGACTATTCATTGCTAGTTAAGTCAACATGTGATCATGTGCAACGATTTCATAATGGACTATGTGCTCATGTGCTATGTGCTAAGTGTTCTGGGGAAAAATTAAATATTTGCTTGATTTTATTTGCACATAATTGTAGCAGCTGGGAGAGAAATTAGCCCTTGTTCACCAGTGCTATATGCACACTATAATAGTTGACTTGCTCTATATTCAGCTAATGATATTAGCATTAGCTGCAGAATTTTAGAAACTAGGCCAATGGAAAACAGGTGCAAAGTCTATTGTAAGTATAGACAAAGAAATTAATGTTTACAATTCAATGATTTGTTCTATTTTGGTACTATTTGATTCACCCTAACATGCAGTTGAAAACATTTCAGTGCATTCATCATAAAGTGATACGGGAAATACTAATGAGTGTAAGTGTGATATTTGTTGTATTAAATTGAAGTCAAGATAAAATTAAAGGCAAAGTATTAGGTTCTATATCATTCTGCTCTTTTCATATCTTAGAGTAAAACACATTGGGGATGATCTCATACAAAGTGGTGTAAAGGTGGTGATGCATTGAGTGCACATACACAAATTACCAAAAGTTCAAATGCAAGTACGTTATTTATATTACAATACTTATTTACATATATTGCAATGTTTGTTGTCATCAGAATCCAGAAAATCGTATGTTATGAAACTCACATATCAGCTCTTACCTCCATCTAAATCATCTGCTCCAAAATGATTGCGATAAAATAGCATGATATCTATCTTGTAACATTTGTACACAGTCACCAGACAGATCAGCAGTAAAAGAATAGCCCCTAGTCCTCCTGCAAGTTCCACAGTGTACATCAGCTCTGGAATGGAAAAGACAAAGTCAGCTCTGTACCAGGTACAGACTTTCACAAAAATAATTGCAATTGGTCCCCTAACTTTGTTTTATGTACATTACAACTTCACCATTTTAGGTTTAAAGGAAAATCTGGAAAAATCCAGGAGAAATTTACTTTTATATGTTTAGTTTGAATCAAATTTGCATTGAATCTACTTTTCTCTCATAGAATACTGGTTTGCTGTATTGAGAAAGACAGCTCCATGGCAAGATAAACACCCTTACCTATATTTCAAATAAAGTATTACAATTTCCTCTATGTTGGTCTCTTGTGCACCACTACATTTGAAGCCTTACCATGGACATTTCAAGTTAGAATTCATTTTCTGAATCTTGTTGCCTCTCCATCACAGATTCCTGTCAGAAAAACCTTCACTTCCTGCAAAAGGCAGCAGGGAAGTGTATCTTTGTGCAACTTCAAGATTCAAGATTCAAGTTTATTTATCACATGCACCTCAAAACATACAGTGAAACGCGTCGTTTGCATTGACAACCAACACACCTGATGGTGCACTGGGGGCAACCCGCAAGTGTCGTTACACATTCTGGCACCAACACAGCATGCTCACAATGTCAGGCGAATAATACAGAACACACTGAGCAACAAAACAACAACAGCAAAACAAGTCC